>NW_025220892.1:909587-1036948 GCF_014066325.1 Apis laboriosa
TAAAACTAAAGATTTGATGAGTTGATGAGCGAGACGTGTTCGTGTAACATGTTTTTCAACGTAGTGGATACTTGTAACTCCTTTGTCTCTCCTCGAGACATGCTCGTCAAGAGAAAGGCGTTCGTCTCGTGCATCAGAAAGACTCGACGTACTTTCGATTTCCGATATTCCGCACTTCGATGAACATCCAATTCATCCTCTGCCGATTCACCTGCACAATATTTACGTTCAATTTGTATTCCACGTGCCTAGCGCGAAACATATTACTTGTTCCAATGATTCCACGATTCTATTGGAATTCTTGGAACGATTAATTTGCAATCGATCACCACACACAATCCTTCGTAATTTCGAGTCGAGGTAAACGATTCCGAGCGATCGGCCTCGCAATTAGCGAGAAATAACTGTATATCTTTCAACTGGCATTTTTCCATTGACAATATAATGCGCGAAAATATTTACTTTAAGGTTTTTTTTCTTTTTTCTTTTCGCTAATTATGTCGTTATGCCGATCGTACAATGAATATTTTTACTTAAATGTATTTACTCGATTCATGTATGGACATTATTGTCAATGTAATTACGAGTCCTAGTTTAGCTTAGATCAGGCAAGAAAAATTATTTAAAGAAGGAAAAAAAAATATCTTCTGTCCAATTTTCTTCGTTCCAATTTTTATTTTTAAAAATATTTAATGACATCCATTTTTATTCTTATAATAATATCCTTCAAGTTTTTCAAGCTTTTTATATCTTTATTATATATTTCATTCTGAATATTTAATGATGCAACTTTTTATTACATTCTCCATTTTATATATAATGAACGTCCCAAAAACGTAATTAACACGTTCATCGCGTATATCTCAAAACCGAATCAGCACGTACTCTCACGATATTTATGTGATATCGATTCATTTGAGAGACATAAAATCATAACAATTAAAGCACGTATATAAAACTTATAATTTTCCACTGTACAACTTAACAAAGTATAGCGATTAGTTTTACAAAGATTTCCTTAACAAGGATTTCCATCAATCAATGATATAATCAGATACAATCAGAACAAATTTTCATTGATTGAATCTATACGTATCCGATTCAAAATTAATTACTTTCTTCACACAAAATTATCCTTTTCATTCATATTGATTACATTATGCATTAGGACATTCCGTGTCACATTTACATTGTAATTAATTAAAACTTTTCATAAAACACAGAATTCTTCCTTTACGTACGCGCGCATACTCGAGTGTCACAATTGCAATAAGAATCGCTATGCCATTTAGATAATAAACGATAGAAGCCGTGTCAATTGCAGAATCATTGTACAACGTTCATTCTATTACGTTGTTGCGCACGAAATGAATTTCACAAATTCAAAAATAAATGACCACGAAATAAAAAGCTTTAACGCTTTGTCAATTTGAAGCCGGATGAATTATTTTATCGATTCAATCTTATTACAGAGAAGCAAATCGCAATGAATTATACTTCAACATCAACGTTTCCTTATACGGATTTAAAACTCGATATTAACGAAACTTCTCGAAAAAGATTACACGAAAGGAAGAAACAAGCAATCTTCTATATCTTTCGAAAAAATTACAATTGACAAATTAAATATTATTCCCAATGAAATTCGTTTCGTATACGATCTTAATATGCTGTTATCGATTTCAGGAATATCGATGGTCATCGATACCTGTACTGTACCGCGAGAATGACCGATTTTATTACATAACAGGAAAATATACTCGTGTAGCTAGATCGAAGGCGTATCGTATGCTTTGGTTTCTCGACTTATCGTTCGGTTCTCGTTTCCATTCCAAATCGGCGCGACGAGGTTCGAACAGGTAACCATAGTGTGTCATAACGGTTCAGAAGCCATTCCACGTTGCTTGCCGAGAGAGCAAGAATCGCCAAGTGGGAAACTGCGTATCCATGGTGGATATTGAGAGAGGTCTCTCGTCTCGAGATCTAAGCGTATCAGATTCATTCTGGGCCCGTTTACGTATTGTTAATCGCCTCCTTATTCTTTCTTCGCGAGATTAAAGCGATTCTTGCTGACCTTGCCGCATTGTTACGACCGCTGGTACTACGGATGACGTTGTAATGGCGCTTAATGACGCTGGATTTTCTCTTCTTTTTATTTTGAAATGCGTCAACCAGCCAACTTATATTTATACACGATCTTTAAACGATCTTTCGCGAAAGTAAAGTAAGATGTTGAAAGAGGATATTCGTAAGGCTTCCATTACTCGTTCGGATATATATTTTATTTTCTTATCCTCTTCAATTCTCTTGTGCAATAGATACGATAAACTAAGCTACAATGTTACAAGAGAATCTTTTTTTTTTTCCCGTAAGAGTTTGTTTAAGTTGTCTAGTTTTAAAATAAAAATCTGCTACAACATTGTGGCTTGTGTGTGTGGCCTCTTTTGCAAGAATGTGAAAGATTTTGTAATTTTTGAAGTTATAAGAAATATATAACTATTAATTAATTATAAGTAATAATAATATTATTATTATTGTGGTTATAATAATAACTTAGACTGAAAAATAATTAATTAGTTCATTTTATTTGTCTCAAATTTTTTTTCATTTTTCATCCAAAGAAAAAATTCAAACCTACATATTAACATTTACAATTTAACGTTTTAGATTTTTGAATCAGTTGTTAAGTTAATTATCAAGTTTTTTTTTTTTTTCAAAAAGAGAAGAATAATGAAGATATTCCATAATGAAGTTTCCCTTCTCTTCAAATGAATTCAAGGATTAATAATGCATTTGTTGCCCGCATATAGATTCTTACTAAATCGTGACGACACATTTTGACGATACATATTTAATAAAGGAAAATCAGGACATAGAAAAGAAATTTATAAAATCTTTTTTTTTTTTCTTTGAACTTTCGAAATGTATAGATAGATGTAGAAAGTTTCGTTTTCTATCTTCTTATGATGATACAAAATGATAATAATGTTTGTTTTTTTTTTTTTTGTTTTTTTACGATACAATTCTTTGTAATAAAAGAAGAGAAAGACATAAATAAACTTATATTTTTTTTTTCTATAAAAAGAAATATATTAGAATAATAAATACTTTATCTTATTATTATTATATTTTTAAATTTTAAAGAATTATGCAAATGAAATTTAGAAGAAGAATGCAAATGAAATAAAAAGAGTGGTATATCAAGAAACATCTTTGATATTCCTTTTCGTAATCGGAATGTTAAAAAAACAAGATTGAATGGTGTAAATTGATTGGAAAAAGAAAAAAATTGCAAAAGAAATGTTGCGGTTGAAATAATGTTGAAACATTAGGTGTTAATTGATCGAAGAATTTATTCGAGGAAAAAATATGAAGGAAATATCGAGAGAAATTGCTCGAGAGAGCGATATTCTTTTACTCGAATACATTCTTGGAGATTTTTCGAACATTTTTTTATAAGTGGATCGCATGCTTCTTGTTTTTCACAGTGTTGCAATTAAGAAGGAGAAAAAGAAAAATTTAAAAGAAATTTATCCCGGTATATTATAACATCTTTTAAACTGGCAATGTTTACTTGCGATTCAATCGCTTCATTAATTCATTATCGAAGATTGATTAATGATAATTATTAATTGTATGCTTATATATATAATAATTATTTCAATCATCCTTTAAGTCAATCACGATTTTTATTTTCTTTAATCCATCCATGAAATTAAAAATTTGCCTCAGTTAATGTCCATTATCGTCTCTTAATAAAATTTTAATTGTCCTACTGGTTCAAATACGCGTCTTAAAAAATCGTTATTATTGCCATACACCATCGATTTCGTTACCATCTATTCTTAGCTCGTTCCCGTATGCATTTCTCTAATTTCACTCTTTCTGTATCATTAAACCGTTCGAACAATGAAATACTTGCTATTAAGGTATCCTGATGAATACATCAGGTAATATTTGTGCCGCATTTTATGCACGCTTCCAATGTGTAATTATGATATCGCCTCTTTCATTAATTCAATGGAGCATTGTGGAACAGCGATATAAATCATAGCTACGGAAAATAGATAAATAAAAATACCTACCTTTTCCGTTAACTTAATAATTTCACATTTTGATTCTCAACAAAAAAAAAAAACAAAAAATAATAATTATTCTTTATGAATTCTAAAAAAAAAAAAAACCGTCGATCATTTTCATCATTCAAGAAATTATATTCCATTTGTTATATTACCCTCCCCTTCTTTTTTTAAATTTCTCCCCCCTCGTTTAATTAAAGTTTAAAAAAATTCGTCGACGACCTTCGATCTCTATATCGTTCTAAAAATTAATTAATAATAATTCACATCATCTTTGATAAATTTTCCAAAGGAGGAAAAAGAAAAAAGAAAAAATCTTTGTTCCAATCCAATTTGTTTGTTTCCCATCGAATGGAAACGCTCTCTTGTATCTCCTCTGCATCGGTGCAATAAAGATTCGGTTTTCCCTGAGAACATGATTCATGCCTGTTGCACGTGACGTTCCATAAAATTCAAACGTGTATCGAATCGATATTAAATCCATAATAACCCGATGCACTTCGCAAGGTAGCCGGAAACCCGATCGACCTTGCGTTCTCGTCAGAATCTCTAAAGTGCTTCTATACTAGGTAAGTATTACTTATTACTTATTTTATCGTCGCGAACGGTTTCGCGCGAGCAATGTTTTCCTCCCGTTCGCCATGCATACATTTACGATCGATTAACGGTCCGCGGCTAATAGTTTATTCCAGCCACCGACATATTTACGATCCCAGTCAGAGATTTGTTCCTTTTTTATTTTTTTTTTTCTTTCCTTCTTTTCTCTCCTCCTCCTCCTCCTCCTTTTTTTTTCCATTCGTACAATACTCGTGGTATACAGATATTATTATATACTCGTTTGTAGGTATAATGGTTGGTATAGTGCCGCAAGTGCAACCAGTACCGGACTATGAGTCAGGCATTCTTGAATTATGTATTTGGATTAGCTGATGACTTGTTTAATGTTTACAAGCTGACACATTCTAGTTAGAATGTTCACGTGCATTGCTTGCCGCGTAAGTACATTGACATTTGTACCGTGGCACGATCACGGTCCGGATCGAATAATATTTGACGTTCGATAATCTTTTGTCAATAACCGTGCTCTAAGATTACTTTCTGGTGTATCTGTTGATTGTTGTTAGTGCATGGGTTAGTGAAATAAAGTACGGTTAGATACGGTTTGATATCAATTGAGTGTTTGTAATAAAAATAGAACTCTTGTTCAATTCTCATTGTTGAGGTTTATGCATAAACACGATTTCACGATTTGATTTGATATTAATATTTTAATTTTATAATATCAAGTTTTTATAGCCATACACTTTTCTGAGAAAAGAGTATTTTTGTTTATTTTTCGAGGAATCTTTTTTTCGTCAAATGTTCCACAATTCTTCCACAATTTCAAAAAGTATTTCAAATTTTTTGTAGTTACGTACAAGATAAACTTGGTGTACGATATTCTTGGATTTAATTGTTTTAGATAGCAAATGATGTAACGAATACAATGGAAATACTTTTTGTAGTCAGTTTAAGTTTTTCCTACTAAATTGCTGCATCTGTATACAGGTACACAATTATGCGGAAGTGAACAATGCAAAAAAAAAAAAAAAACTAAATCTATTGAAGAAGAATTGAAAATTCTGCAGTAACTTTCCGCTTTTCTGGAAATTAAACAAAGTTAAGGAGAATTCGCTTTTATCATAAATTCGTAAATTTCAAATTTTGAAATTAAAATTATGGAAAATTTTATGGAAAATTGTACTTACTTGTTTGAATATTATACTAATGTACAAATAAAAGAAAAGAAGATTAGATTATTTGAAAGATAAGAACAAGAATTTGTGAATAATTTGAACATATATTAATTCTTCCTTTCAGAGATACGAAAATTTCCAAAAAAGTTTCAACGCGATGTCAACGATTTTTTAATTTTTGTTTGAAAAATCCACTTAACTTGTATTAACGTTTCCGTTGATTTTTTTTTAACATCGAAATATAAACAATGAATGTTTAATGAATTAGTTCGTACATATAGCGAAAAATCTAATAGTGCATTGATTAGTGCATTGGGGACAACGACACCTTCGTGTCGTGCAATTATGCACAAATTGTTGTTCGTGTTTTTTTAAATAAGTTGAAGTGACTTAAAATAAATTAAAATAAACATTATAACACAATCGTCCTAATAATAAAACGATACATATTTTAGTGGCAATAAATTTGAATAAATGGACTTGTTTGTAAATGAAAAATTATTCGAGGAAAGAAATAATAACAGAATAATTTTCGCGTAACTGGGTTTACGTAAATCCCTCGAGCAAACGAATTTTCGATTACTCATACAGACATCTATATATCGTGTGTAATTAATTTACTCCCGTTCACGAGTTCAGAAAACCACGTTTATCTGTTCAAATATCGTTCAGTCAAGATTTTTCTTTTTTTCAATGTAATTTCACAATTTTACTTACAATGTTTATTTATCGATTCTTATTCCATTATTTTTTTAGAGAGATTTTTTATTTCGTTATTTCTTTATTAAATCGAATTTTCGAAATTAAATGATTCCAAAATTCGATGATTCCAACTTGTTTCCATTCAAATTCTCTGTAATGACAATTAAAAATAACTATTATATTTTTTTTCTACGTTTTTTTCTACTAGTAATATAGTATAATATTAATAATGATATTCGATGACTCATTTTTAGCAACACTGTTCGGTTTTTCTTCGGAATTTATTCAGATAAGATATTTCATAATGACACTAATTAAATGTGCAAATGCTTAAAAACATTTTTTACGATCAGAAGTTCAAACAACTCTTGAATCTCTTTTGTATTGTATATATCTCTGACGTCAAGAAGATGGCATGTAATTTTTTTTTTTTTTTTTTTTCCTTTCTTTTACCAATTCGATCACAATAGTAACACGAGTTACAAAACAGTGGGATTTCGATTAACCGGGTTGATGAAGAGATCGGCACAAACAAGATAGATGGAGGTCTACCGGATGATCAAATCTTAGGCAGAAATAATTAAAAACGTATTGTAATTCAAATATATATTATAAATTTTTCGACCTAGTAGAATGGCAAAAGAAATTATAACAATAATCATGCAATCTATTTTGTGTCATCTTTTAAAACATTTCTTTCCTCTTAAAAAAAAAAGAAAAGAAAAAGATATAAAATATAAAATTTAATTTGCAATCAAATAAAATTACGATATATAATAATTTCGTATTTTAATTGTCTTGGAATATTTCTTCAATCTTGAAAAGATTGACGCCACAAAACATTTAACTCGCAACAAAGAGAATTACAATAATCCATGTCATCCCTCCCCTTTCAAAAAAAGATCATCATCTTGATCACGTCTCTTCAATCTTTTTTAAAAAAAGGAGAAGAATGATTAAGAAGCGCGAGAATTTAAAATTTAGTTTGCGAATTGTCCAACGTGGCCTGGAGGCAGAAGAACGAAACTAAAAATCTCCTCTCTTCAGTTCGTTCAATTCTCGTTCCCCGAGAAAGAGAGAGAGAGAGAGAGAGAGAGAGAGAGAGAGAGAGAGAGAGAGAGAGAGGTTCGTTCAGAATCCCTCGGGGTAGATCGTATTCAACTGCTCCGTGGCTAAATTTAGCGGAAGGATAATTTACCGGATTCTGCTGAACGGCTCTTTTACGAGTGTTCGCCTTCTTCTTGGTCGGACATGGTCGTTATGGGGACTTCCGTGATCCCTCTCTCGAAATTATCCGACCTTCGTTAACCGTGGATCGTATCTGACAAAAATCCACCCCCTTCCCTCCTCCCCATCCACCCACCATCGGTATGTATATACTATGTTGCACATATCCGATGTATCCGTTCGGGATTGGATTCGAAATTTTCTTCCCGTGAAAAAAATTTGTGAAAAAAGAAAAAAAGAAAGAAACTTGAACCGGTTTTTCGCCTGGATATAACGCAACCAGCCTTCATCGCGAAACGAAGTACCATTTTACAGGTGTGCGGATATATTATACGTTTTACACGACGGTGTAGGATAAAATACATCCGAGGAATTTTTGAAGGAGAAATAATTATTTCGTGGTTTGCTATTTGGAAATAAACGGCGACCGAGCATCGCGTTTTAATTAAAAGGGATAAACATTTGGATCTTACAATATTTGTGTAAAATCTTCGATACGAGAAAAAGAAAAAAAAAATTGTAGATGAAGATTAAATTTTGGTAAAAAGAAAAAAAAGAATCTACTTTTTTCTAATATTAAAATATATTTATATCGTTTTTTTTCTTTTTTTGTTTTACCGAGTTTCTTTCGAATTCATGATATAATTCTTATCTAAAATTTTACTTATATTTATCTCACGTGTTATGATATTCTCATAGTATACATACAGATGTTCCATGTCTGGTTTAAATGTGGCGACTCTTAAATAATATTAGAAACGTGAATCTTATTTTGTACCACTCGTAAAATTACTCTTCTGTCAACCGGTTCGCTTTTGAAAGACAAATGTTCGTTTTAAAGATTTCATGTACTATGAACGTTAAGTTTATTACTCATTAAATGCTAGTTTTAGTTTATTGCCAAGAAGATTGAAGCTTTTGTTCAGGATGAGACTAAACGATCGGAATATCCAACGATTAGAAATAAATTATTAAGAAATAAACTCTTTCTCTATTTCTATTATTTTTGTAACTTTGAAGTGACTAGAAATTCGAGCCAATTTCATCAAGAATAAAACCAATCTTTGTAATGCATATTTATAAACTTTTGCAAGTCCTAAAAAAAAAAAATATATGTATTACTTGTTCAAAAAGAAGTACAAAAATCTTACAATTTAAAATACACAGTTTCAAAACAGGAAATGCTTTTATCTTCGATGAATTCTTTTTGCATCTTATCTATCTTTCCAACTAGTTGTTAATCAATCTATGATCGTTCTACCTCACTGATTCCTGTCAACATTTCGCAATAGACATATTTTGAACGGCTGCGCTGAAGTATCAAGGCTCTCGTGTCACAGGTTTTACTGTCACATGCTTTCGAGATTACTTATTTAACATAAGAAAGGCGTATCTTGGATATAAGTGTATTGTGAAATAAATATATCGAACTAAGTATTAAATCTATTTACAATGATATAAATTTGTCAAAAGTTTTATTCAATTCACGCGACAATAATGATTGTATCGCATTGTTCGAGGGTAATTTAAAAAAAGGAAAAGTTACGACCGCCACAATTTTTGCTTTTCGATCATTAAATCAAAGAGAATTTGAAAGAAATCTTCTTTCTCTAAGAAAATCAAAATCAGCTTGCCTTTTTTTTTTTTTTAATACCATTTAACAATATTCTATAAAATTAAAATCTGACTCCTCCGCTTGGATTCAAAAACCTGTATATTGATCTCGCGGTATGATTATGATTTATGATCAATATCAATGAAATATATCTATATTACTTATATCAGGATCAAATATCGATATTAAAATATCAATGGATTATACTCGTTTGATATTTAATACAGTGATTGTAAAAATACAAAAAAAAAAAATATTCTGCAATTATTTTTATAATATTACCCAATTTTTATTTAATTATATTTGATGAAAGATATGAAATAAATAATCAAAGGCGTCACGGGATGGCGAAGATGAAGTGACTAGACAAGTGGCATGTTTGCCATATAATAGTCGGCTAGCTTAAATATAATTTAGAGATACCATTTAGTTGCATCAATTTCCTGGATTAAAACCGCTCAAAAATTAAACTACGAAACGACGTTACGGTACAGATTCGTGACGTGATATTGCAGAAACATTTTAGTAATTATTTCTAGCATTTAAGGCTACAATTATGATAAAATTACACAATTTACAACCGATCGTTTTCTACGAAATAATTCGCACATCAACTTTGTATACACATTTTCTTCGTTCCGCGTATTTTCTGCTATAAATAATTATCAAATAGATCGAAATTAAAGCTTTCGCTATATACACGAACAAATATTTATCGTGTTCCATTTTTATTAACATTCCTGACAAGAAAAATCTTGATTAATTGAATCAAATTGGCAAACGATTATAAAGAAAAAGAAAAATGATTTTCCTTTAATAGAAAATGAATTAAATTTTAGAATTAAATTATATTTAAATTAGAAATATAATATTTATATTTAAAGTAGAAATATAATGATTCTCTATGATGTAGAATAAATTTTTTGATAAATTTTATTCTAATTTTCCCTTTCCTTTTTTCAGGTACGGTGAGAAGCAACGAAAAGTCGACAGTCAAGAGCTCAGTGGTATACAATTGCTTTCTGCAACTGCTTATCAACTGAAGAAACCCTATCAGCAACTCCTCATACCGATCACAATATGGATCGGTATGGAGCAGGCGTTCATCGGAGCAGACTTTACACAAGTGAGTAATTAAGGCGCCCAAGAAATCCTATGAAATGCCAATTTATCGCATTATATATAAAAATCGAATAGTATAGTATATAGAACAAGAATTTCATTTTTCTTTTTCTCCGATCAATCCTCACGTTGATATCGAAAATTGAATAACAATTAGTGTGTACATGCATCGATTAACCTTTGCATCAATAATTTACATCCAGGTAACAAGTAGGTAGTAAGTACATAAATAAGTATTTAAAGTGCACTTATACTTAGAATTACTATGAAATTAGAAATTTATTATTTTTCATTCAAAAGATTCTCAAATCCATTTGTATCATCGTTATTCGATCATCATCGTATTTGCTATCGAATTATGTTCCAAGTTTATAATTTTATTACCATTTATAATCAATGAAATTAGAAATTGAATAATGTCGAAAACATAATGGCCTATATAAGAATTAACAGAACAACAAGAGACTAGATTTTAACAGAATAGATTTTAATTCTGTATAATCTATCCCAAAAGGATAATCCCTTAAGATTCTTTTATCTTATCTCCATCAATACAATAAATTTAACAATGGGAAGGAATTAAAATAAGATTTAAAAAGATAATATATAAGTTATTACACGCATAATTTTCAAATTATACATGGAATTACAGAGATTTAGCAAGAGAGTTTAATAATAAAGGGGTTAATAACCCAAAGACTAAACTTTTTTTCATCAGAAATTCGTTAATCAAGTTTTCAAGAGTTCAAGGATATATTGTTTGCCGATTTCTTAACAACTGGAGGCAATTATTTACGAGTCACGAGGCAGAACAATCGAGTAACAACTCGCCCACGCTCGGTAGAAAATGAACGAGCCTGTTGTCAGAGTGGAAACTTCATTTCGATAAGGCCATCGATTACGAATAGCCGATTATGCATTCGAGGATGAATATCTTCGAAGGAACAGACTAAGAATGGACGACGACGGTCTCATGATCGACGATTTAAAAGTATAATAATATTGGTTACAATAATGACGATGCAATATTATCCATCGATTATCCAAGAATTCTCGCGTTGCTTGTTTCAGAAAGTTACAACACAGATTCGATCTTTTTAGATTAGCTAATACACCAAAAATAATTCACAATATTGATGAAACAAAAATAAACATATTTATTATTCATTTATTTATCTAATTAAGGATAAATATTGGATTGTAAGATGAGATGGCATGGCTAAAATGATCCTATTGTTTTTTTCTTACTAACATTTCTAATTTTTTCATTGTTCTAAAAAAATTTTGAAAAAGTTCAAATTTATTTGCCGAATCTTTACTTCATTATAGAATAATTATTGAAAATATATTATTAGATTATTGAATTACGAGATTTTTTTTTTTAATAAAGAACAACAAAATTATGTTTAAAAGAAAGGCAAACAAGTACAACTCGATCAAAAATAACAATAATCTAATCTGTAATATGAACATTCATAAAATTTCTCTAGATTCTATGATTCATACATTATTGCATATTTTACGCATTTATTGCAATATAATTTTTACAAAAAGCTTGCACTATCTTAAATCTCATCTTACAATAATAAAAATATATCCATTCTTCCACAAAAAACATTTAATGATTATTATAATTATATAATTTTCCTTATTATTATAATTTCTTCCTCATTAAATCGATGAATTAAATCGCGTCGTGTTTAATCATAAAAATTCCCGCGGTACAAAAAAAAAAAAAAAAAAAGAAAAGGAAAAGACGCAGTAACAAAAATAGACGCTAAAATCATTAATGATTATTCTCATCAGATTCAACAACAAAAACTTGGCTAGGATCACCCGGATACAAACCGGATACAGAACGGCAGGTTCATGATGCGTAACGGCCATACGAGGTCGTGCAATTGTTCTCCGGAAATACATACTACTGATCACAGATATGCTGAAATATCGGCTGAAGCACGCATCCTTTGGCTTTAAAGCGCTGAATGACTTCAAATTACAAGTTGTATAATATATACGATTCTCTGTACCGTGATCGGGGAACGCTACTGTTTAAAAAGTACGTGACGTGTATCGACGTTGATCGATTTGCAACACATTTTATAATTTTATAAAATAATATGAATTATGAACTGAAATAGGAAGAGTATAAAAAGCGAATCTTTGTCCATAATTTTTTCGATAAAAAAAAAAACGAAATTAAACCAAAAATCAATCCAAAGTATGGGTTACACAATACCACCATATATAAAATACGGTTAATCATCCATAAATGCATAAAAATCAATAGACTAATCATACGTAATAATAACCCATCAGCTATAATAATTATACACAATAATAAAACTTCGAAACCACGAATATCTCTTTATCCATAATTTTTCAATCAAATTACACCCCATAGAAGATGAGCAACTGATGGCCCTCCTCCCCCCTCTTGTTGCCCCTTCTTTGATCGTTGTTATACATTCGCGCACGCAAAGAGGAGGGAATGAAGAGGAAGAAGAAGAAGAAGAAGAAGAAGAAGAAAAAAAATATAGATGATACAGTTTGGAGAAGGCAAACTTGTCCGAAACCAGTTCGGTGATGAAATATGCGGGCAAATTGGGCAAGGAATAAAGTGATTCGGCGAATAAAACGCTACTGGAAAATATCAGGATACCTGATGAGACGCGCGCCTACCTTTCATTGGATCAGCTGGTTCGACATGTTATAAATAGCCCAGAATTTTATTCTTGCGGCAATTCCCCGATACCACTTCCATACCGGGAATCTCGTGAACCAGTATTTCTTCTTTTTTTTTTCTTTTTCTTTTTTTTCTCTCGTTCTACGGGTGCATCGACGATGCATAGCCTGGCCTGTGCAGCTATCAGCACGGCACGATGTGGCTAAATGAAAGCGCGTAGAACGAATCCTCGTCGATGAATTTTCCTTCCAATTTTAAAAGGAACGTTTTCGTGCACCCGAAATATTTATCTATTATAGATTCAATGACAACGATTACATTAATTTACGAAATTTATTATTACAGAATATATATTGAAAATTTATGATAGAAACCTTCCATTTATAGATACATGTTCCATAAACGAACATTTATTCTCGTCCTGGCAAATTGTTGCGACATTGTCGCATTTTTTATAATCGTGATACTTTCCTTTTTTAGGCTTATATTTCCTGCGCGTTGGGCGTGCATCGAGTTGGCTACGTAATGATCTGCTTTGGAGTTGTGAACGCTATTTGCTCCTTGGTCTTCGGATCTTTAATGAAATTCGTCGGCAGGCAGCCACTTATGGTGCTGGGCGCCATCGTCCATGTTAGTCTTATCGTCGTGCTACTCCACTGGAAACCGAACCCCGATAACCCTTATGTTTTTTATTCTGTTTCTGGACTTTGGGGTGTCGGTGATGCTGTATGGCAAACGCAGGTGAACGGTACGTATTGCAAATTGGTATTTTAACGTGAATATAAATTTTTTATTTTATTCGTTAAAGTTTTTTCGCGAAATCAAAAATTTTTTCAAATTAAAATTAATTTTAATACTTTTATCAGCTTCTTGAAATATCTTTGAAATAACATTGACATGGTTCTACGTATCAACAGAAATTACGGTTATTTATTTCTAATCGGGATAATAGTACAATATACTTGTAATTAGTGTAAAATATCATGTGTAGTGTAACTTTACGTCTTAGATAAAAGATACCTTGACATGAATTTGTAAAGAATTATTAAAGAGGATATTTTTTTTTTTTTATGTTATTTATCTTTTGTACATAAGTTGTAAAAATATATCTAAAAATATTTTCAATCGATATGATTAAGTGCGATGATTAAGTGGCGATTACACAGAATTGTAGAAATAAAATTGTTTGGAAAAATTTTGCAAAGA
This sequence comes from Apis laboriosa, assembly GCF_014066325.1. Taxonomy (NCBI): domain Eukaryota; kingdom Metazoa; phylum Arthropoda; class Insecta; order Hymenoptera; family Apidae; genus Apis; species Apis laboriosa. The sequence goes on from NW_025220892.1 coordinate 923,961, forward strand.
GATATTTAGCCTTGTTTTGAAAAAAAAAAGAGAATTATTGGATTATTGCATTATGGCATTCAGACGATTATATGTAACTTGTAACACAGATTTTATCACTCGATGTTTATTAGATTTTCCTATTTCAATCGAATCTGATCACAACGAATCTATTCTTTAATAGGAAAAAATCCCTTTTTATCAATCAGATAATGGAAATAAATTAGATTATGATTATCTAAGGAGATAAAAGATTTTTGACAAAAAAAACTTGGAATTGTTCAAGCAATGGAGAAAAAAATTAATATCTAATGAATCTTAAGTTATTCATTTCCTTTTTATTCAGTTCATGAAGTAAATTCAATCTAAGTTGTAACAAATGCAATAAATTAATAGATAGATTTGTTACAGAAAAAATATTTTCTACATCTATAATATTGATAAATTATAATAGATCAAATTAAATTTGATAATTTGTATTCAAATTTGTATTCAACAACTGTTCTGCATTATTCTCGTCAGTCTCGCTCAATTGAATTCCACTCAACAACAAAATTCTCCAGATTTATCGCTTCCATCCGATACATCCTTATCCTGTAATGATGTCATCAGTTGTTTACAGATTTCTTTGTTCTTTCGGAAGATTTAATGTTTTTTCTTTTTTCGGTTACGCTTTGTAATTTAATTATTTTCTTTAACGCATATAATTATTCTTATAAATACTCTAAGTGGAAATATAACCAAATAAATAATTTACGATTTATCGTTTTATCAAAATTAATATCCAGAATCAAATCTTATGGCGGCATTTTCGTCGTTTTGTTACCAATTCTCTTCGACACATGATCACGATGCATCCTAGACGTTCATATGACATTCATCCACATACACACACACACACACATATCGTTCTGCGAATCACGTTTCATTCGTCAAACAATAGCCCAGCCAATCGTTCGTTCCATTCTTAATCAATCGTCATATCTATTCCCATTTATAAAATGTCAATTTTCTTCGAACTTATACCCACTCTATATATATATATATATATATAATAAAATATATTTTACGTACGATAAATTAACAAGGAAATGAAAGATTTAAAAAATTTCTTCTTTTCCAGGTCTGTATGGCACCCTGTTCAGGCGTAACAAAGAAGCAGCATTCTCAAATTACAGACTGTGGGAGAGTGCCGGTTTTGTGATAGCATACGCGTACAGCACCCATCTATGCGCCCGTATGAAGCTGTACGTGATGCTAACAGTGTTACTCGTCGGAACCTGCGGATACATTGTAGTCGAGCTGTTGCACAGGCGTAAGCAGAAAAGGCTGAAGGCCATCGCGGAGGATCCAAAGGCTGCTCAAGCAGAGGCGAATCAAGTGGAGGAGACGGACGATGAAAAGGACGATATCGACGACGATATCATTATAACTCATCTCTGAAACAACATCGTGCACCGACGAGGAATCTCATCAGTGACTTGATCGACTCTTCTCTTTTATTCTTCCTTATTGCTTTTTTCCTATAGTAACGAACATGATTACACCAGCGGCAAATGTATATGTATGATACATCATCCGATCCTCGATCATCTCTGAACGAGTGATCAAAAACCCGTCGTGGAAAAGTATACCATGATTGTTACCCGTTTATAGGAAGCGTAAGGATAAATATTTTTCTTTGGAAGAATGTAGAACAGAAATTAGATAAGATCGGTGATACGAGTAGGGTCGCGAATCGAATTATTGTTTTTATTATTCGTATTGCTGATACGACGTGATTAAATTGTTGTACATTCGTCTTAAGATGAATCGTGGCTAAAAAAAAAAAAAAAATATCGCAGGATATGATAAGATATATAGCCTAAGATGCTCTTATTAGAGCGCTTTTTAATATTCTTTTTCGAATTTTTTTTCCCCCTCCCTTAGTAGATTGTTTTTATTAATTCCATAACTCTATAAATTTCATGTTAAACACAACGCCTCGTTCAATCGTCACGTTATATATCGTTGGACTTATTGCCCACGTGTTTTTCCTTTTTTTCTTGCATCGAAAAACGAAAAAGACAAACACATGTAACGCGACGAAGCTCGCGGACCATTGTATTAGAAACACGTTCCTTCGGTTCCACCGGTTTTGGAAACCGAAAAAGTGTGAAAGAATGAAAAAGAAAGAAATCGACTCATACGAAATTGATGAGGGATAAGGAAATGCGCGAAATGTGTATTACTTCGTGGATGTGTTGTTATGCAGTATGTATCATTTTGTAGAGATTCTATACGACGATTCCATTGTCAACAATAAAACGAATTGCTTGCCTTCACGGTGCTAGAAGCGCGTTCCGATGCCATAATCGTTTTTATGCGTTTTATATCTAGCGTTTATATCTTTGATCTTCACTTAACTGTAAGTTTATTGATTAAAAAAAAAAAAAAAAAAAAAAAAAGAAAAATATGAAAATAATAGATATTGATGTAAAATGATCATTGAGAACGGCTTCAAATATTTGATAATAGATTATTAGATAAGTTTGATCAATTTTAAAATAGTACAAAAGGGAAAATGATTAAGAAAAATAATAATCTATGTTTAATAAACGTACATATAATAGATGAACACGTAAAAAAAGGTTAATAATTCGTTAAACGAATTTGAAATAATCCTGTATTATTATATGTATCTATAAGATGTTAGATCTACCCATTGCTACTATGTGGAAGCGCTTCGTAGCAACTTGCCATTAAGTTTTATCGGAATTGTGTCCCAGTTTTGTGATAAAAAATCGGATGCGTTCCCATAAGGAACGATTCGATCGTGAATCCGCTTATCTTGTATATATATTATGGATAGCAATTGTATTATGCGGTGAAATGGATATTCCATTTGAATGCGTTGTTTTCTGGCTAAGCGAAGCCATGATTTTTAAAACTATAAAACGGGCCGATTTCGTGTCTTCATTGTTTTCTTTTTTTTTTTTTGTATTATGATTACAGATGCACTTGGATCAAAAATGCCACTTGGATCAAGCCTGTCAGATTTTTATTTTTATGAAAAATTTAAAAATTCGAAGAAAAGAATTCGAAATAAAATAAACTCTTTTCTTTTGATTCGATTAAATCAGGCTAGGTTTGTTGTGGAAAATAGGCCGGGATTGTGCATCTGCATTCGATCGATGAAACAAAATGTCGAAGAAAAAAATAACTCACGAAGAAATATTCTCAAAAGAAACATTTCATGTTTTTTTTTACCATCGCCAGAGAGTACCATCCACGAGAAAGAACGTAGATCGTTAAATTGTCCGATGCGTTCCTCATGTTGCATCACGAAATGCTCCCAATTGTCAGTATGATCGAAATCACCATTAAGAAACGTAGGAACGAAATCATAATTAAGCATGATCTTAATTACACACGTTAGAAACAATAACGAAATATTAATGACGTATTAGTTATAGATTTAAGGATCATTGTAGTCGATAATTTAACGTTAAGTATTCCACAAAATTTATTTTTCATAGATAGATCCCTTGTTTCTTTTCTTTCTTTCTTTCTTTTTTTTTTTCAGATTAAAAAAAAAAAAAAGAAAAAAAAGAACTGAAAGCAAAATGGTTATTATACATATATATGTTTATCTTTTCGCGAAAATTCATAATCGGTTATAAGTATGAAGGGGAAAAAATAATGTTGTTTTATTCATATAAAATAATTCTAAAAGGAAAAAAAAAAGAGACTCTATCATAAATAGAATATTGAATCAGTATTTTATTGCCCGAATTCAATTGTATTATGCGGTAATTAATTAACGATCGTTCGATGATCACGTATGATGAACATACTGACCTATTGTAATATCGTCCCTCTCAACAGTATGTTAGTACTTATTCCGTCCATCAATCGATAAGATTGCTCAAGAATCTTTAACATAAGATTAGAGTATCAATAAAACGTATGTCGTACTTATATCTTTTTATATATATATATACATACATATATATACATATATATATATATATATACGCAAAGCCATTCCGATGGTTTAAAAATGTATAATTTCCAAAGAAATTAATGACTTTAATTAGCATTCTTATTAACGAAAGAAAAAAGATGAGCGTCGCTCAAAGAAAGCTTCACGAATCATCTATCTTTCATCGAATGGCTGAAATTTATATTGTTAACTTTCTCTTTTCTTTTTCTTTAATAATATAATAGATTATAAAGAAACGGATCAGAAACATACATATTTCTCTTTGTACAAAAGGAGGATGAATCTTTTGCGGAAAGTATTAAGACAATACTCTATACAATTGTATAAAGAAAACTTTCACGTGCATCGTGTTGTTTTCCTCTTTCGATGAATCGAAAGCAATATTTCATTACAAAGTTTGTAACAGACTTTTGTATTTGTTGTCATTTACCTACAATATCTTTTCCTGTGATGTTATAGAAGAAATCAGACGGATTATAAATGAATCCATTTCATTATAAATAATGAAACTCTTATTTATAAAAAGAGTTTTAGAAATAATGTCTTCCTGGATGATTTGAAGTTTGGAAGAAAAAATATTTGTACGATGTAAGTATACATATTACACAGTGTTGTTTATTTGATAAATTATTGTTTATTTACAGCTTTATTTCTTAAGTTTAGATTAATTAGGCCACTTGAGCAAGTAAATTAAAATATAGAATTACTTAACAATAAAATACTTAACAATAAATTCGTTATTACAAATTATTTATTCTGAGCTGCAAGTTAAATTTTTTATTTAATAATATAATATAAATTTATAGTAAAATTCTTTTTGTAATTAATGCAATGATAATTTGTAAACATTCTTAAAACATCCTAATAGAAGACAATTTCTAAAAGTATATTTATTTAGAACAAACTTTGATAATTTATGTCTATTTTTTTTTATCTACTATTTAATTAAAATATAATTAATTTTATAATTCAATTTGTAAAAACTTCTGCTTTGCAATATACTATATGTATCTATATGTGTATGTGTGCGTGCACGTTTGCAAAATATAAATACATTATTTTTATTGCAATTTGTGCAAGTTCTTATCTACCTGCACGTATTGAAATTAATTATTTATTTTGATATGATTATACAAATTTTTTCAATAATTTTTCCATTATAAATGTCTAATTGACGTTATTAATAAATTTCTATAGTATACTTTTTTAACCGAAATATGTTTGTTAAAACTCTATTAAATGCGAGACATCACTTTTTATTACTTTAAATTGTACTCAGTTTGTTTCTGAACTATGAGGACCTCTATAATATGATAATTTTTTTTTATTATTTCAGAACATTTTGATGTAATTTAAATAAATTATTAAAAAAATACTCATTTTTATTTGCTTGATATTAAAACTAAATATATATATTTTAATTTATATCACATAATATTAATATTAATATTAAAAATAAAAAATTTAACAAAATATATATAATAAACAATTCTTAATTCTAAACAACTAATAACAATAAAAATACTCATACTATTTCAGTAATAATATTTTCTATTTTTCATAGTTTCATTGGAAGATAGAATTAACAACCTAACTATAATAAATATCTATAAAAAATTCTCTATTAAATAAAAAACAATTTTTATGATTATTTATCGTTAAAAATTCGAATATATCTTTTTTTGTAATATTGTGTATAAAATATAGTAGAGTATATGTTTATGTAGTATGCGAAAAATTATATATGTAATTGATAACATTTTGCGACAACTATAAATCTAATATGCATGTCTAAAAGTTAATATCACGAACAAGAACAGGAATATTCTCTTCTGTATATTGTCAACATATTGAAATGATGCGTATTTTTTTTTTTTTTTCATTTCACATTTACATACTTATATAAAAAAATATTCTGAGTCAGAGTAAAAACGGATGAAAATTAATCGAGAGAAGAGTATATCTCGTTCTTTACTGTCTAATTTTATTACCTTAGTGCAAACTAATGGTGCACACCATATGCGCGTGTGTCGTATCTCAGTAAAAATTGACTATGTTTTTTTACTTGACTAGCTTCGATATGTATTCGCTTATCGCATTTATTCTCACAACCAGCCGAAATCCATTCCGGTTAATTGATAGAAACGTTGATTGAATGGACGATAAAAATCTCTCAATCGTTGTATAGCTACAGGATCTATATAAGGATGACTACGACCTTTGTTTTTACCTTAAAATAATATATAAATTGTTATAAAGCATATAATGCTATAAATTCTTAAAAATTTTTATTTTTTTATGGTTTAGCATTGATAAAAAAAAATTATTGATAAAAAAGTAAATTAAAAAAAGAATAAAATGCAATAAAATATAGTACACTTATCTTTATATTACATATATATTTATTTTTCATATTGTCAACTACAATTTTTAGTTGACTTACCAAGGCAATGGGGTGTAGGACGTTCCTCGGATTTGAGCAGACAAGGGAATCCTTTTGTGGCATTGAAATAAAAATGTTTCTCACAAATAACTCTTTTTAGGCCTAAAAAATCTTGAACCCTTGTAATCTCGGCGACAGGATCCATGATTAATCTTTCTCCAGATACAAAAAGAAATTGTGATAATGGAAAATATTGAAGCCATCTCTCCAAATGTCGTGCGTACACTCCGATTTTCAATGGTACCCATGATGTGTCCACGATCTTCGATCCATTTAAAAACGCTAGATCCTCGAATCTCGGCATATTAGCTCGTTTGCTCTTCACTTGAGTATAATCGGATATTGCTCGAGTAACTGGATCTCTTACCACAAGAATCAATTTCATCCCTGAATTCATGCGTTGTACTCTCCTCGGTACTTCACTTGTTACAAAGTACGATGGGGTTTTCTCCATTGTGATTTGAGTGGCTAAGGTTGGAGGCATTCTATGTCTATAATATATCAAAAGATAATTTTTTTGTTTAATTATATTATTTATAATTTTTAAAAAATACAAATTCTAGCAAAATAATAAAAATAAAATAATTGTTTCAGTGTAATTATTACATTATTAATTCAAATATTAATGAAATTACTGCTAATAAAATGAAATCTTAATAGTATAAAAAATATAAAACTAAGAGTATAAAGATGTACGATAAAAAACTTACCTATACCAATGAAATCCTTTGATATAATGATGATCAAAAAAATGTACTTCAGATCCAGCAGCACGAATAGCAGGATGCAATCTCAAAAATTCTAACAACGCTCTAGTCCCGCCTTTTTTAACACCGATTATCAAAGCAGTTGGTAATTGTTTACTTGGCATTAAACCTTGCTGTTTCAAAATTTGATATTTTCGCATGAATCCTGTGTTTCCTTTAACAGTGTTATTGCCTGCCCAAAGCGACACCAGATGAAGCTTCGATAGTTTTGAATGTTTGGATTCGACATCATTTATCAGAGAGGATTCTTTGATCGTTAAACGGTCCAAATTCGGATCGCGAGCGAAAGAAACGAAATTTCTGGGTTTTTGTAATGTTACTTTGCCAGACAAACCGGCAAGCAGTAATGAATTGTCTATTAGAAAAATCCAGATGAGAATTACCAAAAAACAGGCTGGAACCAGGATTTTTTTCGACCAAGGCCCTTTTCTAATTTCCATCCTGAACTTAAGAATCGTCGTATTTTACTGGCATCCTGGATTCCATTATATCATCAAACTTTCAGTCTTCTATTTCCATGATGATATATTAGAATACATTTTTTTGCATCTATCAAATCTATAAAAAAATTTTATTATAAAATTTGTCAGATGTATATTGATTTTTTAATACGTAATTATAATTATTATTTTGTATTATTATAATAAAAATTTATATAAAGTATTAAAAAAAATATTATAAAAATTATAATATAAAAATTAAAATATAAAAATTAAAATAAATATTTAAAAATCGAATATTATACTGCAGCATTAAAAATAACATGTTTGATTATCCATTTGATCATGCTTGTTAAACTGGTTGCATCTTATTAGGCGATAGATTGTATACATACAGAATGGTTGTCCATTATGTTATAAATATTCAGAATATTTTGTTAAAGAAGAATAAATATATAAATATATATACTATGTATTTACTTATACTATGAAAATTAATAAAAAATATATGTAAAAAGAAAATATATAAAATACTTAATTTTGTAAATAATATTTCATAATTATAAGTATTCAAATATATCGTTTTTGGTTAAAAATAAAAAAAAAAATAAAAGCTTTTTGAAAAAACTTATAGATTATTTTACAATAAAATATATTAAAAAAATATTTCATTATAATTCACATTTATTCAAATAATAAGTAAGTATTGTAAGTATATAAATATTATGATAATAAATTACGTCTAATTTGTTACTAGATTTAATAGATTTTAATAAATTTTTTTATTTTCATAGATATATTTTATAAAATGCATACAAAACAATGTATCCTATTATTTTAACGAAACAAAATATATATTCAATAATGTAAATTAGTAGAAAATGTTTATATATTTAGTATAATATCTTACCTTCATGTTGTAAAGTGTCCGACTGTCCATTAATTTTACAGAGTATACATAATGCTGATTGATCGTGATATTAGTTTCTTTCCAAATAATAGATGTAAAGATATATGATTTTAGATTAAAGGAAGTGCACATTTAACGCATTATCAGTCGGCGCATTCGTAACAATCGATAACACGGAACGAGTAGAAGGGAGAAAAGATAGTATAACACAAGACGTATCGATGAGATTTCATAGCTACCGAATTAGATAATAAGAAGTTAAATTAAACTTCATTCTTGTTGAATTTTTCGTGTTTTATTTAGATTCGAGTGTGGTACAGCGTTTGTTAATTGCATTGCGCGCTAGAAACTTTTTCTTTTCATGCTTCTCGTCCACATTGTTGTGTTCGAGTATACTGAAATATGCGATACTGGCGCCATGTTTCTTAATGCGGAACAACTTGAAAACTAGCTGGAAAACAGTATAGATCTTATGATATCGAATAACCGAATCAAGCTAAAAATCGAAATATATAATTTTATCTATATAAGATTAAGTGACAGTTAATAACTTTCATAAACGATTCATGATATATCGAAGAAAATATCATTTTAAAAGAAGGAAATTAGGAAAAAATTGAATATATATTGCTTGTTAAGATATAAATCAAAATCAAAATCAAATATGAAATAAACATAGTGAAAATATATTAAAATTAAAAAAATAAAAATGAAATATTACATAATAATAAAAGTTTAGTATTAATCTTCATTACTAATTAGTAATATTTATTACTAAAATTTAATGAAATTTTATATTTAATACATTTAATATATTTAATATATAAATATAAATATTTCTATAAATTTATAGTTTTAATTGTCAAATATATTAATAAGAATATAGAAGAAAATATCAAATTTTATATATAAACAAAAATGGCGTATATATAGTTGTGTTAAATAATCATCTATATTATATTAAATATTTATATCATTATATTATTAAATAAATGCTTCTATGTAATATCTAATATTGGTATTAAAAAATTTATTTTTGAATTTTTATATCTAAAATTTTATTTAAAAAATTAAATTCATAATATACACTTATAAATTAATATATAATTTAATTAAATATATGTTTTTTAATTTTATTATTATCTAATTTATTATTACCTAATTTATTATTTATATAATTAGTTAATAATATCAGTTATGATGATATAAAATCTTTAAATGATCATAAAAAGATTACTTATAATTATTAATTGAATGTAATTTTTTATATGAAATTAATTATTAATTGAATATAATCTTTATAATAAAAAAATACTTTTGAAATAACATAAATACATTATATATTAAATTATAAATAAATAATTTTAAAAATTTATAAATATATATAATAATAAATTTTACAACATATATAAAATAATATGCATAAAAATTATTAAAAGATTTACTTAGAGTTACAATTTTCTGAAAAAAAAATCTATTTCATATATTTTCAAAAATTTTTGGAGCAAGGCAATAAATTAATTAGATACGCGACTGTCGATGATACATTGAATATATGTAAGCATGCATCTCTGTATGTGTTTCTTGGTAGAGCATTAATTAGTAATGCTCTAAAGCACTACACACATTGATGATCAATATTTTTAAACACTAAAATATATTCATGATAAAAATATTACTTATCTTAATATAAAAATAAAAAAGAATAGTCTATTTTTCCAAAGTTTCATAAAAACAAAATTCTAAAAGATGAATGAATGACGGCGCGTCAACTAGATACAGGACTGCTCGCGGCAAGGGCATAGGCCATGCGGCCCGTTGATTGGCCGGTCTTTGAAGGGGCAACTTTAGGCAGGGACCGCGAGAGTGCGCGTCCCGCGCACTCGTGTTAGATCTCGATGGCGACCAAGATGTGCCTGAGAGACGAGCCGCGAAATGCCTAGCTGTATAGTGTCTGATTTTTCGTGAATTCACCGTGATCTCTGTTTATTCGATGCGAGCGGGAAACACTTTGCATGCCTTCTGCGTGTCAAGTCGCTTTTATTATTACGGTGGATCGACGCAGTGTGTATATTTCGTCGTGAGTGTGGTGCGTGTGTGCGTCGTGTCGAAGTGTCGAGAGTTCACGCCGAATCATCGTCGTCGCTAAGAAAGAGCGAGAAAGTAAAGACGAGAAAGAGAGCTACGATGTGTCTGCGTTTCAGTCCGTACCATTTTTTCGTCAATAGTTGACATTTTCGAGCATGGAACATCGGTCTCGCCGAAGAGACGCATCGTCATCACGGCATTAGCAAATACAAGCACCGTCGGATATACCGAGTAAGTCCACTACCGTCTTTTCTTTTTCGAGAGCACTGATTCCTTTCTTAAAATCCCTCTCCCTATCTTTGTCTTTCTTGTTTGCACACTCGCTCGCTCACTGGTTCGTTCGCTTTCTCTCTTCTTTTTCCAGCCTTTCATTCTCTCTCTCTCTATTCCTTTGCCTTCTTTCCTGCTTCTTTTCTTTTTCATCTACCGCTAACTTCTTCTCTTTCGCCTGTACCATTCTTTTTTTCTATCTATCGTCTCTTCCTGTCGCAGGATCGCGCGTGTATCAACTTAGCCGTGTTTTGTATATTAGAAAATTAAAACTCGCGATGTTTAACTGTTGTCGAAACGTCGAGGCAGAATCTCATGAAAAAAAAAAAGAAAACCGAAAAATAACACAAACGATTTCCTCGTGCGTAACACCGAGCATCATCCGCTCCAAAATACACCGCAATGTTTACGTTCCCGGATCCTGTTTTATTCGCTCCGATCACTTTCTCGTCCCTTTTCTGCTCAGATTTTTATTTTTTTCCATTTTGTTCCTTTCGTTTACCTCTCCTTCTCGTCCTCATCTCTGTGCCCCCTGTTTCATCTCTTTTTCCCTCCTACACCTTTTTCTTTCACGGGAATCGACTATCTTCCTCCCTCTTTCTCTATCCATCTCTCTCCTGTTCCCTCTCTTTCCCGCTCTCTTTCACTCTGCTTACACTCTAGCCACGAGAGCTTTGCGCGTCTCGGGGCGCGTGTATTCACGAATCGAGCTCTCTTTCTTGACGTACCTACCACCGAACGCAACCGTGCGTTTTCTTCTCGAGTCGTTCCACCAGCTTTTCTGCCAGTCGCAGTTTCGTTCCTCGCTTCGTGCCCTACCTTTTTTCCCTCGAGCCTCTGCGATCGTTCCGGTTCCACGTCCGTTTCGTTCTCTCTCTTTCTCTCGTCCTTTTTCTCTTTTCCTCTTTTCTCTGCTCCTTTTTCATCCTGAAACCTCACCGCGCGTGAGTCCTCTCATCTCCGCGGATTCTCTCGCAATATACACGATTTCGCTACGCGCTCTCTTCCCATACTTCTTCTTCTGCTCTCTTTATCAAAACAATACATATGCTTATGTTGTGCGAGTGCGCTCCTCTTCTGATAATCGTGAATATCAATCAGTGATTTTATAAATAATTCAGTAAAAACCGATAGAATCGTAGTCGACGTGAGTCCTTCTTCTTTCCCTCACCCTCACTCTCCCTACTATCCTCTCCTCCGCGAACTCCCCGTCCATTATTCTGGGCTTCTTTCCGTAATTGACGATAGTTCACAATAAATGCGGCGAATAATTAAGACACTACTTACTTCCTGGTTCAGTTACAATCCCATTGAGAAATTGTTTGGAAAGATGCTTGATCTGATTAGGTAGGGGGAGGGGTTATTGACAATAAGGTCAAATTTAATTTTTTCTTCTTCCCCTTTTAGATTATTAGTTGCAATTGATTCCAAGATAATTTAGGTTTTATTATAAAAAATTTTAAGATCAATTAAGCAAATCATAACATATACATTATGAGATGAAAGTTTTATTTATATAACAGTCGAGAATCACTGTTGAATGATTGAAACGGTGGAAAATTTCATCGGCTGATGTTCATGGAATGTTAGTAAAGGTAAATCACGATACGTGATTTAGCTCATTAAATTAATGCATCGTACCGATATTATACTTGAATAAGAACATATAATTCTGTTAAACAAAATGTTTTCCATTGCAAATCATATTACTTGTGCATTTAATCGTCGTATATTTTTTAATTGAAAGTAATTATCTTAATCGAGTCTATCTGTTATATGATATAAAAATACAATGAAGATTAAAATCTCTTATTTCTCATAAAATTCAGTTCAATTTTTTTTTATAATTAAGTAATATTTGAGCGTAAAAGATGAAACTTTTGATTATGCGATTAATTAGGTAGGTAACTGATAATTAAAGACTAAATGGAACAGATTGCACGGATTACAGATAATTACATGCTAGACTTGACAACCAAATACTAATAATTCAATTGTAACATATTGTAACGTGTAATGTTATCCGATAATACCTCAATTGCTCCAATCATAAGATACGTGTATAAATCTCAACAAGATACATTTGATAGTAGAAATAATATTCAAGTCTCAAAATTGTCAATTATATATATTTTCGGTATATTTCCAAGATAGAATATTAGAAATAAATTCCGTTTTTTCATAAATTCTTATTTTCCTTGTACTCTAAAATGATTAATCCTTAACTGCTACTGTGGAGTTCTAGAATATCTCAAAGATTATAAATATTATGATAATTTCGCTCTCAAGTATCACATCATGCTAAGTGTCTCAGTAATCTTCAATTAGGTTGAGTTTTCTAATAACAACTGATAAATTCAAACGTGAATTTAATCTTTTTAATAATACAGAATTGAAATTATATTTATATATATTTATTTATATTTTAAAAAAAGTAAATATTCCATGAATAAAATTTAGATGCTTGAATACTATAATTTTATAAATTTTATAAACAACCATTTCAAACAAATTTAAATATGCTATCGGATAATCTTCTTCGTGTTAAAAAATTATTATGAAATTTTATCTTTTGCATAGAAAAATAGCTATCTAGAAGAAAAATAAGTGAAGAATACACGCAATACCTTATTATACTACTATATAGTTAAATTTTTTATTGGTGTACCTTGTAATTAAAGATGAATCGGTTAAGGATTAATCTTCTAAGGGTTTCATCATAATTATCCTTTAATCTCTCGTTTTTATCATTTATTTTCATATTCCACCAATCGTTTTAAAACATTTTTTAGACTTTTCAAAGATTAAGAGCACGCATGGATGAGTGTACATAAAGGAATTCGAACGATTAAACGTTGGACGAGGAAATGGAAAAATAATATATCCATTTCTTACGTTCAGTTAACCGGTTCCTAATCGATGTGGAGATTCGATCGTGCGTCGCAATGCGTCCCGTTTGAGATGGTAATGGATGTTAATAACCAACGGTGCAGGAACTCGCACGTGGTGAATGTGCCTAGGGTACACATTCGGGGGTGAGTGTCTGGTTGCGTGCACAACCTTGGCAGAGCGAATGGACGCCAGTGGTAGTTGATAGAAGTGGAGGTGGTGACGAGATGTCGGCGAGGGTTCAAGTAGAAAGGGAATAGAGAGTTCAGAAGCGGTCGCCTTTGATGTAGACACGCTCCACAACTCCTTCACGCCAATAAACCTTTACGGCGAACGTTTCTGTAAGCTTTCTTAATATTGTCATCTTTCCCTCGGCCTCTTTCACTCGGCCGTTCTCCTGTGTTCCCATTGTTACTCGCAAGGGAACCACGGTTTGCTTCTACGATTCTCGGATATTTTTGAAGCTCCGTTGGAGAGACGGTAGGCACCTGGTAATTTACTCTTTTGCCATTCAAAAATGGAATTGTCGTTTGGGACGTTTGTTCTACGTTTTTCATTAATCTCGTGGAAATTAAATGGAATGCTTTGATTTAATATTTGATTTTTTAACGGTGCTAGGTTTTTTCCTTTATCATTTGTTTGATGTGATAATAGATTTAGTAAATCTTCTGGTTTCTTTTTTAATTTATTATTTTTTGTTTATATCTACCAAAATGATAATAATTTTCAAGAATGAAGTTTCAAAAAAATTTTTATCAAAAAAACTATATTTACATCAATAATTTTGATTTCGTTAAAGAAAAAATGATTTAGGTTTTTATTTTTTAACAAAACCATTCTTTATTTTCATTTTCATTTGAAAATAATGAAAATACTTTTATTTTAGTTGATTTCTTAACGTTTCTAGATTTAGTCAATTTTTTTTTTAGTAATTTTGTGTTTAGTAAAATGGGTATAGTATAGTTTAAGAACAATATTTTATTTTGAACAGACGAATTACATTCAACTTTGATTTTTTGAAAAATTGTCAGACTTAAACATCAAACAATTTATATTTCTTTCAATTTTCATGAATAGAATTGTTGTATATAGTAGTTATTTTCCATTTATGCTTTTGAAATAACGAAAACTGAAAAAATGTAATTTAAATGAGAATTTAGTTAATTTTTATGTTGTAAACTACTTTGAAATTTTGCATTTATCCTGTATATCAATATCACGAAAACAACATTTCATTATTACTTCATATTATTTCATTTCCAACGGTATTTTTCTATTAGAATAGGGAATTACATCCAACTATTTGTAATTCATGATACATATGAATCTTTAAATTCTAATGGCTTTGACACCTTTGGAGGCATTTATAATCATATTAGATATTTAGTCGTTATGCTACAATATGCTACGTTTGTGCTACAATCCTTTCTTTATATTTATGAAAATAAAGTAATATGTTTCGTTACTACTTTAAAAATAATTATATAATAATTATTTCAAATTTTTCTATCTATCTTATTTTAAATGAGCATTAATTGTTCTTCATTTTAATATAAAACTATATATTAAATGTAAATTACTAAAATATATTTTAATTTATATTTAATATTTTATATTTAGATCTAGAGATATTAGAATATTTAGAAATATGAATTATTTAGAATCTTTATTCAAAATATTATAAATCTGAAATATCATAATGAATATTTATAACATATATTAGTCCTAGATTTGAAATTTAAAAATTAGAAGTCAAGGTTCACAAACCAATTATGTTATAAATACAATTTGCTTTCATTGTATAGAATAGTTTGCCCCATGAGTGTGACTCGATATTATAAGGCAAGAGGTTAATCTATTTTAAGGAACTCGATTAAAACTTTTATTCAATTCTATTCTTTAAGAAATCGATAGCGCATAATTGGTTTATTGAATTACAATCAAAATTAATATAAGAATAAACAAAATATTATTTTTTAATACTAAAACATAATCCAATATATAATTTTCACAGATTTACCAGAGCAGTAATCTAGCATTAAAGAAGTTTATTAAAAAAAACCCTCGTATGAGCTTTATAATGCCCGTTATTGTATTAAATACATACTTAAATTTCCAAGTAAAGTTTATGATAAAAAGTGGGTTAAAAATTTTTATAACTCTTCTATCATATTCATGACTCACTTTATATACAGATAGGTACAGATATATTAATAACGTGATTCACTTCCGTATCACGAAAGTATTGGCTCGAACAGGAAGAACAATCGTACCGGCGTTATTAATACGATTACAATATTTCATTGAATCGAAAGGGAGTATAAATGTTAATAATCGTGCACTACAACCAATATCGGGTGGGCTACGAAAATAAAAAAGAAAGAAAAAAGGGATCGTGTCTTCCTGACCTTTCGTTTATTGCATCTAACAAGCTTCTTTGAACAACGACCTCTTCCTCTTCTGCAATTATCGGCAATAAAGTGAAAGCTTTTACCAGTCACTTTCAGCGCACGCAAAGGAAAGTAGTATACAAAAATAAGAGTTAAGAATAACAGGAAGATGAAGAAGTCAGGGCGACGAGGAGGATGTTACCGGCGAAAGCTTCGTAAAGTCAAAGAACATCGATTTAAAGATCCTCGGAATGGGGAAGAACTCTTTGATATCAAAATGAGAGGACGTAAAGTTCCCTTGTGCTTTAACCACACTGAGCACGTGGTATCAAACGGCACGATCACGAACCGGGTACCGCCCACTCTTCCGATCTTCGGTTCACGCTAGGGGATTCCCATAACTGTGTGTACGCGCCACGACAACAGAGGGTGGGCTCATGCGTTGCTCCCTTTTATACAGGGTAGTTCACTTAACCCTATGACCTGAAATAACTCTTTCAATCTTGCGAATCGTAATCCTTGGAGAAGTGTCTCCTGCTTGATCTCGAGGCACCATTCATGCGTGTAATCCCATTTCATGATATTGCCTTTATACATAGGGTGTTTAGCTGGTGTAATTGGCTAAGAAAAATTCGTGTTGGGGGACGCGTTTGAAATAATTTTATTCTTCTGTAAATTTTTTCATGATATGATAATTTTGTAGTCTATGGAGTATTTCTAAATTATTTGGAAAATTTGCTATTAAAAATTGAAAAAAATTGTATAAATATTTGGATTTGAATCTTTTTATATTTTTTAAAAGAAAATTTATTCTTGTTTAATTTTACAAAGCAGAGAACAGAGATTTACATTATCAACATTTACACTTCGAATCACTTTGAAAGCTATACGATATGTTCAACATTCGTTGTTTACTTTATACATATTAAAACATTTCTATAAGTATCTTATGGACATCTGCGGTATTTCATTAAATGAAAGGTTCGTAACATAAAATTATCTTATTTTGCATACGTTAATAGTAAAACGAACGATTGAATGCGCAATGTTGAATCGCATTTCGTGTGCCTGTATCAAAGTTAAAGAGGTTAAAAGGCGAAATAAACACGAAACGTGTTACGATAAGAGGGGGTAGGTAGAGGAAAGCGCTCACTAGGGGTGGTTATAGGTAGGTAGGTAGTAGAGAAATGATAGAAAAAGAGAAGAGAAGAAAAGATAAGTGAAAGAAGATAAAGGGGCGCCGAAATGGTACCGCGTTTGATCCATCATCTCCTCCGTCTGTGTGCAATAATTGTCTCTATTGTCTGTAGCACTGTTCTCACTGTTTGTGCCCCCTTCCACTCTCTCTCGTTCTTGTGCTCTCATTCTTTCACCCATCACCATTTTATCATTCAGTTTCTCGGTGTCGTCAGTTCGTTTATTTCAATTTGTGTGTCAATCCTCTTTCTCGTGCGACTAAGTGGGTACTATACCTGGTTTTCAGTGTATCATCAGTGATACATCGGTCGCATACGGTGCTATCACGACTCAAGTACACTAAAACAAGAATATATCTACATGCAATTGTATATCATGTAACGACGACACGAGATATAAGCCGGTGAATGAGACAGACCTTTTATATAAGAAACGAATCGTCTGATTCACTTATTCGAGGTTTCGTTAGTCTATCGGTAACCACGAGTATCGACTAACGAGCAGACTGGGCCTGAAAAAAAAAAAAAGAAACAATGAAAATACGTAATTGCTCGGTACCTATTTTTCCACGAGATATAATTAGGGCGTTTCTTTCATGGAAGCCGAGTTTTCAAACTTGGTTTCTTATTATACGGTTGTTCGTGACTATTTGCGAATGTTTTTAAATTTGAAAGTTTCAAGAAGCTCTATTGTTAGTTTACGATTCATCAATAATTGAATTATAGAAATATAATAAAATTTAAATATGAAATATAAAATTTAATTTACGTTACTATCTTATTTTTAAAAATAAATATTATAAATAGAAATAAAACTCTCTATTAATTAATTGAATTTAACTTTTTCAGAATATAGAAAAACAGTCAAAAAATTTATGTTAATAGTAATTTAACTTTTTCAGAATATAGAAAAACAATCAAAAAATTTATTATGTTTATTAGCTTGTTTATGAAGGCTAAAAAATAGTAGTATAAGTAGAAAATCTGATAAACTAAAAACTTATTTAAAATTAAACTAAATAATTAAACTATAATTAAACTAAAAATTTATTTATAAAGTAAATATTTTTATTTTTTAGATATAAATCGACATTATGTAAAGAAATGAACAAGTTAAAACTACTCATAATATAGAAATTAGTAAATTTAATAGTATTTCCTTATTTATATTTCTATATCTAATGTTAGAAATTCCAAAAATTTTGGTGATAAAAGAATATCTAATTATTTTTTAAATTACTTGTTTTAAACTCCTAATTTTATTATACTATCTAAGATAAACATTTTCACATTTTCGTATATTTATACAGTATTCCCATTGATATGTTCAAAAGATTTAATTATTCAATATCGATTTGAGAAAATTGAACTACATGTATAAGATTGATAGGAAAAACCGTTCGAAAAGGGACAGGGTTCCGTGGTGTGTAGTTACGCGTATAGGGGCTTACTGAGGGCGCGAAGAGGGGAAGAGAGTATGTATGTATTGTCGCGAATGAGACGAAGGGGAAGAGAAGAAAGCGAAAAAGATAAACAGAGTCCTTTAGGCCGTGCATGCGACGGGCAAAGAGCGCAGACAATGAGGGTCAAAGGCGCCACTTCTCTTGCCACGTTTTTAGCTGGGCGATCTTTATTCTTTGAGGACTTTGTTCCACTACCATGGACCCACGGGAAATTCTTTTCCCCGTCCGAAGAGGTCGATCAAACAGTCATGAGTATTACTACCTTCGGAAAGAAAGACCGTTCTATCGTCTTTTTATCCTCTTATCGTGATATGTACTGATGCTTTGTATAATTGTTCGTTTCGATCATGTGAATATTTCGATCGCTCCCCTATTCATGCAAGATATAATGATTTTTTGCGCATATGAATTCGATTAACTTTCTGGCTTCCGTGTCATTCATAATAACTATTGATACATACTGCCACGTGAAGATGGTCAAAGGGACATGACGCTTGGAACGATGGAGCAATGTATTTTATGTTTGAAATATATTATCAGAACTTATGTTCTGTAAGTTTATTTATTAAATTTATGATAAGAGATTTGGAATTTAATCTATTAAGAATCATGCTGCATCTATATTTTCTTTGTAATTTTTTTCAATTTAAAATATTCAATTCTGTAAAGTTTAATATATTATATTTAATATATACTATTATTTTTTGCATTTTGAAAAAATTATGTAAATTAATTTATTTATGCCATATGAAGTAACTTAATCAAACCTGTTGGTTTTCTATGATTCATCAAATAGAAGTTAACAGTTAATACGCTATGTGGCAATTTCATATAATATAACCCTGTTACTGACCTTTTTGATTAATTCAATGGAAAGTATTTAAAATTCAAAACATTACAATATATACATAAAGGTGTAGCAAAGTTGCTAAAAGAAATTATTTCTAAAGCAATGATGATTCTTATTCAAAGAGTTTAGCTTATCTGTAAAAGCCGCAACGGCAGTATAAAATATCATGTTATAATATAAAGAAAAAAATTGTTTTATAAAATCAGAAATACAATCATTGAATAATGCACCATATATAAAGAGCATTTATAAACACATCTTGAATCGGTGCGCGCGCGTACGCGCGCTAAATTATAATATCAGCTTTAAAGATATTCGCCGAGATTTTTCTAAGAAGCGTGTACACACATGAACATATTCTCTATAAGTATATATATATATATATATATATTCAAGAAGAAAAGGCAATACAAGAAACTATGATCGCGAGGTTGTTGAATGACGACTCGCGCGCTGCTCGCGGCATGCTCGAGCGAATCGAATTGCGCTCTCGGCACGGTTCTATCCCTTGGGCCTGTACAACGATCCCGTTAACGAACGACGCCATTAAGGGCGCATTAACATATAATTTTCCGCGAGAAATTATAGGCGACTCGGCTGAGTTGGCTCGCACGGTGTTTATTATACACATCCAAGAGCAACAGAGTACCCTGGCTGTGCACTGTCGATCGAAGCACCCAGGACTGTGTGGCAAGGTGAGAGAGAAGAGAGATTTTAACTGGCGCGATGTGTTGGTGCATTCATGCGAATCCATATTGAGAGGCCAGAATATGCGCATATATGTGTGTGGGATCGCGTGCGGCGGCAAGATCAAACGGAGATTCTCCTTCTCTTATACCCTCTCATCGTAATTCTCCCTCTTCTTCCCCCACTGCTGCGCGCCATTCGTTCTATCTTTCTGTCTCTCTTTTTCACTCATTCTCTTCTTCTTTCTCACTTGTTCTGCCACGCCGTTGCTTCATCTTGCTCGCTCCACCTTGTGCAAGTAGTACCAATGCGTTACTATATAGTTCCTCACTTTTGCTCGCAAATGGTCTTTTCGTAATCCGTCTCTCTCTTTCTCTCTTTGGCGGCTCGGTAGACCGTTTCTCGTCGCTTTCCTTCTGTTTCTATTTTTTTTCTTCTTTCGGCAATTCTTCGTTCTTTTTTCGGTTATCGTCGATTTCCATTATATTCAATAATATTATTTCCATTAATTATACGACAAACTAAAATTTATAATTGTTTCTAATTTAAACACATTAGAGTAATGCGTATACAAAATTGAATTTTGGAACATAAGAAAATTTTGAGAGATATTTTATAAAATATATTTTTTATTATGAATATAATTTCATCATTTTATTAAAATTATAAAATAAAATAAAAGATAAAAATAAAGAAAATTAAATATTTCATTAACAATGTTGGAAAACATTCTATTAGAAAAAAAAGAAATGGAAAAAGAGTTGACATTGCATATTGGATAGAATTACGTAGAACGTCACGACAAATTTGTGGTTAAAGCAGTTGGATGGATAAGATAAATCAGTGCGTCGGCTTGTAATTTACCTGGAGGGAAGTAGTTGTTTGGCAACGACTTCAATCGAATTTCATTGAACACGAAGTTAAAGAGATCGTCTGTGTTAGACAACGGTTGACGATAAACGATTTTACTTATGCTTTTCCATTCTTTACACATTTAAGTAACCACTTTATTTATTCTTTCTTTTTTTAATTCTTGAACGATGAATATATTTTATTTATTTCTATTAATATGTTTTACTAATATTATTCATTTAATTGCTTTTATGTATATAATAAAGCAATTAATTTTTACTAATCATTAATTAATTTTTTTATCTCTAATTGTATTTGTAATCAAAATGTAAATATATGTGAGGCAGAAAGAGAAATATTATGGCGTCAATGATAATAAAACTCAATAACGATAGGTGGCGTTAAATTACTGATATGTATTTTTAATGTAATAATGTTAATTTTTTTTAATCAAATGATACTTATAATAATGATTATTTAGTGATTGGATTTTAATAATATATTTATAGTATTAAAAATATATAATAATTATATAAATATTATTATATAAATAAATAATTTTATTTAGTTTTAAATTTACAATAGTATAATATTTCTTATATTCCATAAATATTTATATGGAATATAAGAATATAAAATAATGATATTGATGATGGAATTAGAAATATTTCCTTAATAATAATTAATAATAAAAATCAAAAAATCAAAAACAATAAAAATACAAATAATTTAGTTAGTTAGTAGAATATATTAATTATTTTATAGTATTTTATATAACAATAATATAAACTTCTTTAATCTTAAAATATAATTTTATTTCATCATACAAATTTAACAATTTAAAAATACTTTGATCTCATCATTAAAGCTAACTATTTGTTCAAATTTATGAAAACCTTTGCATTTTCATGCAAGTTTTAAAGTATGGATAGGTACGTATATATAACTCAGAATTTGCCCTTATACCTGGACCCTACCACTTTTTTGTCCTACGTCCACCATGGTCGAACCGGCAGGGGAACACGGGGAAGGGAAACTTTGTAAGAGAAAGAGAAAGAAAGAAGGAAGCAGTTGTAGCATAAGGGAGGTGTGGCAGAGCAAGAAGAAAAGAAAACGAAGAAAGATGGTGTAAGACTGAGAAGGAAGACCAAGGGAGAGAGATAATGCTCGCTCTCCCTTGGCTCTACGGTCACTGTGTAGTTTCAGTCTTACCGTGTACGTTGTATGGGGCATAGGTCTTCCTCGGCATCCTTTGTCGTATTCACATTCAACCGAACCGTTCCTTCGGCCCCTGTTTTTATGCTCGTTTCGTTGATTCGGTATAAACGAAAAGATTTCATAAAAATAAAGTTTCAAGCCGGCAATCAGAGAGTATACGTTTGTTTGATCAGTGGCATTTTTTATCGATATATAATCTAACTGTGCGTTTAAATATTTGTTTCGCTAACACAAGTCAATGAAATTCCCTATAATTTTCATAGAATTTGTCTCATTGTGTATAATTCTACAATAAAAAATATTATAATTTTAATTGTATCGAATTATTTTTATCGTTTATGAAATATATGTAATAATATATATGTTTGTGAAAATTATATTATTTTCTTTAAGTGATGATATATTTATTTAGTGATTTGTATACATAGAACAAAATGTGAAGCAGTTAGTAATTTTAATGATGTCAACACAGACATGGTTTATGAACCTGTTTCAAAACATAAACTCGATATTTCGCGAGAGCCATGCGTGGAATGTTTTATGGGTTTTGTACAGATGAAAATGTTTTGGAAACACAAGCCCGATTCTTATGAATGCTTTATCCAACAAAAGCTTTGTGATTCTTCACTAATCTAACTATACTTATAATCAAAATTCAATTCTTTATTTGTGAATAGTGATTTGGTGATTGCATTGTGAACCAGAACTTAAACAATTTTCATAAAGATAAAATATATTCTTGTTTTAAATAACAATGGCAAATTATTTCTATGTGCTATTTTATTTAATCGATGAAATGTGTAAAAATAAACAAGAGTGCATAAATACATTAACACGAACTTTCAAAAATATGATTAAAAGAATCAAATATTTTTTCGAGAATCAAATATTTTTATCTAAATGATTGCATCCTCAAAATTTCCTATATACAGTGTAATTATTTGAAAATTATAGTTCCTGTTCAATTATACTATTTTGTATATGAACTACAATTGTGATTTTTCTCTGTTATTCTACCATATATACTTTATATAAAAAGGGAATTTTCGAATCTGAAATTGTGCGTGACAAGTTTCAGTATGATTTCTGCACGAACAATTTATTAAGGTATTGAGTTTACCTATAATTATGGACAGTTTGCACAAGAGATATTTACATGTAACACGTGAACTTTTAAAATGACACAAACAAGTGTTTGCCTCAAAAGCATATAAAATGTACAAGATAATAAGTGAATATAAAGAAGATCTGATGAAGAAAATATATCGATGTATCACTACGAGAATGAGGTATTTTAGAATAGTCTTGTAAATTTGGCAATAAAAGGCGCTAAGAAAGATGCGCATTTCATTAAACTTTATTTTTTTAAATATTATTATATTATACAATATAAGAACAAAAGAATTAAATACTGTATAAAAAATCTATATTTTTTATTAAATTTATTTTAAAATTTAATATTAATTTATTTTTTAAATTAGCAGTTAAAATCGATTAATCTTTTTTTTTTAATATAATATTTTAATATAATAATATAATTATTTTTATTTCAAGAAAATGAAATTTGTTTTTATAATTTTTAAATTATTAACAAAATATCATCAATTTTTCTCATACAAATCAAAAACATCCTACATTTCAAATAATATATAATTTAAAATATATATATTTTAAATAATATTAAAAATATGACATTCGCAACAAAACACTTTAATTAATGCTAATGAAAATGTTTTCTTTTATCTTTGATCTTGAAATAATCTGTCTGGTCGGAATTATCTAAAGCATATATTTAATTGTGAAGAGCGGGAGGAGAGGGAACAACGAATGAAGGTCAATCGGAATTGAGAAGAGAAAGGCGGGGCGACGAGGAATCTTGACACGTCAGTGAACATTCTCCTAAGTCGATGGTCGAGGGTCGGCGGTCGACAGTCGCAGCGATCGTGACGGTCGACGACCGACGGTCGATGTAGCTGCCGGCCGAGCGGTCCCTTAGAAGTTTCTTTGAAAGATTCGCAGCTCGCGAGGCATAATACCACTACATAAAGTCATCTGGCGATAACGGTGACACGCCTTTGACCGTTTCCGCTCGGTCTTTCACTAACAAATCCTTGTCGGTACTTCAAAAGACTTTAGAAGCCATGTTTATGGCCTGATCGGGATCATTTCCGTTTCGACATTGATAACATTGCTTTTATTATTTAATTGATAATCCATAATCGTGATGATGGACACTCGATACTTAGATACATAATTTCTAACACCTCTAAAAGAGTATATATGATATAGTTATAATATATTTTGTCATTTACTTTTGGAACGCTATGTAATTTAGGCTTGAATTATATGAATAATATGATATAGTATATATTTTTTTTTTAACTTTAAAAGAACTCAAGAAATGAATGAGATAAAAACTGATCAATGTTTCTTTTCGGATTATTATAAAGATTTATTTGAAATACTGTTGATAAAGAGATTTCATTTCTTTACTAAATGTTAATTACTGAGCAACTCTAATATACCGATCTTATTGACTTATTTGATTTTTACAATA
The DNA here is from genome assembly GCF_014066325.1 of Apis laboriosa. NCBI lineage: Eukaryota > Metazoa > Arthropoda > Insecta > Hymenoptera > Apidae > Apis > Apis laboriosa. The sequence goes on from NW_025220892.1 coordinate 948,945, forward strand.
TCGGTCATAAATGTAATAAATAGATTAATAGGTAAACTTCTTTAAAAATATTATTTTTCTGTAAAATAATATTTTAATATTATACATATATATACACACTTTAAAATAATTTTTTTTATTTCCATTTAATCATTTTATTATTATTTCAACTATTTAAAAAAAAAAATTTTCATTTAAAAAATAAAATATTTCCCGCCAAAAAATTTTCTCTTTGAATATGAATTTTATCTTTGATTTTTATCTTGTTCGAAACACACAATAAATGCATGGATTTCAAAATGTTTTGATATTTTTAATGAAAGTTTTATTTAATCGTAATGACAATTTTCCAAATTAATTTCTGTTTTTTTTTTAATTTACGAAAGCAACAAATTCATGAATCAATCGAAGGGCTAAAGTGATAGACTTTCCGTTCGATATACTTTACTCTACTTGTTATTTATAACAAAAATTCTGTTAATGATTTTAGAAAGTAACATAATAAAATATTTGTTTTCTTGTTTCTTAGATTTTCATTATAATTTACAGTTAAAAAATATTCATATCTGTTGTAATTAAATATATTTTATAACTATAGAATAATTATAAACAAATTTTTGTATTTGTTAAATAAGAGATAAAAGAGTTAATGAAATAAAAATGATTTCTAGTATATTTCATTTTTAATTATAAGTATACGATTCATAAATATACATTTGCTTTTCTTTTTGAATTTATTTAAAAATAATTTAATAAAAGAAAAAAAAATGAAATGTAATTCTGTGTAATTCGTATAATATTTAGATTTATAGTCTCATAGTTGTGGAAAATGTATAAAGCCGATATGTTTTCGATCCACTCTATTTCTTCAAACTCAGCTTTTCCAAGAGTTTAAAATTTCTTTAAAGAAAGAGAAAGAGAGAAAGAATCAGAAATTTTTTCGCGGTCGTGTTAACGAAAGTTTCGTAACTGCTGCGTAGAAAAAACGAAGGTCGACGAAAAGAAGGGTGAACGAAAATGTTGAGAAAGATAAAAAATTCGAATTATACTCTGTAAAGCCATGTGGAAATTTAAATGGTGGTCGTAAGAAAAGCATAGAATCGTCTGAGACAGAGTTCCTCGGTTGGGCGCGTAAAAGAGATTTTTACCGGAGGTCGAAGCACAGCTAGAGACCTAAAGGTGCAAGAAGGAGGAAGGTGACGCATGAGGAGGATGACGTGATGGGTGGGTTGGTAGAAAACTTACAGGTACCGGAAGGGTGAGAGAGAGCCTGAAAGGGTTAGCTGAATGGGCGTCGTGTGTGCTTTTCTCGTTTGAGAAGCTTCAGATTGCCCAGTGCCGTACTGAGATTTCTTTACATTTCTGGTTTCCGGCAAATCATTTCAATTTGTCAGTATCTTATTAAACTACTAATATCTTTCAAAAAATGTATCTCTAAAATGTATAAACATGCCAAATTTGTATAAAAAATGATCGAAGTAAAATATTAAATATGTATATCTTTTTTCGTCGATGTTAAGAATGTTATCAATGGAATATGAAAAATTTTGCAAAAGAGATAGCTCAAAGAATGTGTAAAAATTATATAGATATATAGAAAATCCGATAAATTTCGATATACAAACATTATGTCGTAATGAAATCAAAGATAACAAGAGCCAAAAAAAAATTCAAAAAAAAAAAATGAAACAAAGAAACGAGGAGGAATGAAAAATGTTGCTCATCGTTTCTTCTCTTTTCCCACTCATTCTTTCTTCCTGTTGTAATCTGTTTTTCGGACAATTCCAAGTAGCAAGCCGCGATTGCCGACAGAGCAATCTAAGATGTGAAAAAGAAGAGAAAGGGCCAGGAGAAGCGGATAAAAAGAAAGAGACGAAGAAGAAATGCTGAAGAGGAAAGAAAGAAACTGAGAGTAAGTAAAGTAAGAGGATAAAATAAAAGAGGAATCGGAGAGTCCTTTGGATGCGTATAGGGGGAAAGGGTCAAATAAGGTGGACCGCTGTCGGAGTCGAAGCGGGAGGCCGCTCAAAGTGGACAGAAAGAACGAAAGAGAAGACAAAAGAGAAAAGAAAACGGAAGAACGAACGAGTAAACGTACACCAGAGAAGGATGAAGAGGTTAGAAAGAAAGAAAGAAATATGAACAGGACGGTACAGGTAAAGGCAGAGGGAAGACGAGGAAAGCGATGAAGGAGAGAAAAAGGCAAAAAGGGAGACGGAAGACACAGACCTCGCCGGCTGGTGGCTGGTGGCTGGCGGCTGGCGGCACCGCTTGATGTACGTCGGGTCCGTAATTACAGGTTTTCGGAACGCCTCGCTCGGCGAACCACGCTCTTTGAAAGCTAGGGCCCTTCCCTCGCCTCGTCATCTAACCGGTGACTTCGAAATACTTGTCATTTCTTCAATCTTTTTTCATTGTAAAAGATAAATATTAGCATCTTTGGGAAATGCTAATTACATTCAAGAAAAAACTTCTTGAAAATTATTTTCTTTTAACTTCTATTCATCATTGCAATTAATATTTAATATAATTATTTAATTAGAATTTTATAATATTTTAATTGCTTTAATATATAAAATTATGTTTTTTAAAATATGATATTGAATTTATATAAGCAAATATGATATTGAATTTAATATAAAGCAGTAAAAAAATTTAATACAAAATATAAATTAGTTTTAATAAAAATAAAATAATTTGGAACACCTGATATATAAAATTGGATGAAAATTTAAAATATATACAAAGTAAATTTAAAAATATGCAAAGTAATAACTGCATAAGAAACATGCAATACAATGTATTTGGATTCGATATGTGCGTTTTAATTAATAATAAAAATACTTTATGATATGGCTTAGAAAATTGATAATTAATAATAATATAAAAATATATTGGATTTTATTATTATTGTATTATTGTATTTAGAAAATTAAATATATTCTTAAATAAAATATTTTTAAATAAAAATGTATAAATAAAAATAGTAATATTTGTATAATTAATATAATATAATTAATATTTGTATAATTAAATAAAATTAATTATTTTGCAATTAAAAATTTATATAGCAATTACATTTATATTTGATAATAATAATAATAATAATAATAATATAAAATATAATATTATAATATAAATATAATATTAGTAATAGAATATTCATATTTTCTATTAAAAAGTAATATATGTTATTTTATAGCAATATAATAAATAAATCATTTGTTTAGAATAATAATTTTTGTAACTTATATTAATAATATTTCAAAATAAAAGAATAATAAATATTTCAGAAAGAAAAGTATAAAAATAGAATAAAATCATTGAAATAGCATTATAAAATTCATAGTATTGTAAGTTTTAATATTTCAACATTCTCGAGAAAACCGAGAAATATTTTCGGACGAATAAAATGCAATGCGAGTGGGAAACAGGATTTAAATTCCATATGGTTGATACATTTTTGTACGCTCGAGAAAATTTCAATATCTACGAATACTCTTCTATAGATCCATGGCATTTTTATTCGTCGATATCAAGCCATTCGGTATGCAGGGTAACACCGATCCTAGTATTTACCGACCAAGCGAAAAGAGCACATACCGTGTCACTTGAAGATGAATCTTGTTCCTATCGTATCCAGATGGCTTTTTTATATTCTCTAAATTAATGATTTTCACCTAAAAAATTCAATTATATATATATATATATATATATAAAATATAATAATTATATATATATATATATAATAATATTGCGAATTTTAATTATTTTGTTTATGTAATTATATAATGTTAAAAATATTATTTCAAAATTATCAGTATTATATAATTTATTTATCTTAAAATTATGTAATTGAAAAATAATATATAATTAATATTAATATAATTTTGAGAATAAGAAAAGAAATGAAATAAATATTTTATACATTTCAAAAGCTAAAATCTTTATATCTATTCAAATATTGAAACAATACTTTTAATATTTGAAAAATATTGAAAAGTCGAAAGGTGATTTACTCAAAATTAAAATTCAATGAATCTTTTCTGCGCTTAAAAATTTCTAACATTATAGGCAACAATCCTAATAATTTTTCATTCACGCGATGCATTTCTTTCGACATATAATTATATCTCACAGTGCTGTACTTCGAATAATTATAACGACGGACATCATTAAGCAAGTAGAAAATGAAGAAGATATTAGGGAAATGTGTATAAGGTTGAAATGATTATTCTCACATTTTGGTCATTATTTAAATTGAAGATTTTTAATGAAGTATCTACATTGAATGATGAATCATCCTTGAATTTATATTTCAAATATTCGTAGTGATTAACGAAGAAGTACTTCTTTTTAAAAGGTTGGATACTTTACTATATTGAAATTTATCTTGTAGAATTCATTACATTGACAATGAAGTCTCATTTTAAATTTAACATTTTTTGCACAATTATAACATTAATAAAAATATTAAGTCCTCAAAGATTTCTTTAATATTTTACATTTATTATTTTTTTTAATAATAGAATAATTTTTATTTTATTAAATTACTTTATTACAAATCTTTTATAATTATATAAAATATATTTATATATAATGAACATCATTAAATATTAGTAATAATTTCAAAGATAATCTGAAAATATTTAGATTTCATACAAATCTATGGTTTATTGATACTTAGTATCGATACTTAGATAACGATTAGTAATTATATATATATATCCTTATAAATAATAAAAGATTTAGAGATAAAGAGATAATTTTTAAAGATTTGTCAAAATATTAATATTAAAAAGAATTTTAAAATAAAAATTAGTCGATATTTTAAATTATGATTCGATGATTATTTATTAATAAAATTTTGAAATAAAAAAAAATATTTTAGAGTTTTAAAAATTAATTCTTTTTCTTATTTAAATAAAATTATATTTTTAAAATATAATATATAATATAAATATTTAAACATTTAATATTATATATTAAATATATATATATATATATAAAGAAACTTTATTAAAAACATTATTATAATTATTTATAATGTACGAATTATGATAAACGGGATTTAGTGCCATCTGTTAGCATGAAAAGAACAAAGTTGTAAATAAAATCATAACGGTTTTTTTACTGAAACAGTATCTGTGGTTACAGGTGGTTGAAGCATATATATTTTTCTTTTTTATGAAATGTTGTACTAATTTATTATGTTTTTTAAATAGTGATTTTATTTATTTGATTTTAAAATATATAAGTGAATTTTAAAAGTTTTGAAATTTCTTTTTAAGATAATCTTAAATTATTTTCATATAATTATTATATAAAAAAATAATGTCTATATTTTACATTATGATTTTTTAATTCATTTATATTTAAAAAATGAATTATTTAATTATTATTATTAATTATTTAATTATTATATAATTTTTATACAATTCAAAATTGTCAGGTAAATAACATTATCTAAAATAATAAATTTAGTATATTATATTTTACTAACTATTTTTATATATATTATTATATATATTTTATAACTATTGTTAGTAATTTTTATTTTTAATTTTTATAAACATATAAAATTTAAATTTATGGAATTTAAGAAAAATTTTATGGAATTTTTGAAAATTTTATATGATTTAATAATGTAATATATTATTTTAAGAGCAAATTATCACATTGATGTTTTATTTTCCTATGTTTAATAATTTATGAAAATCAATTATTGAAAAGAAAAATATATACACATACATAAAAATTTATATTTATTTTAAAATAAATCTTTTAAAGATTATTCAAAAATAATAGATTTTTAATATTAATATGACTTTTTGATTAGAATTTTTTATATTTTTGTTTAGAATAGAAATATCAGAATTGTACGGTTCTCATTCTGACAAGATCAGATATTGTATCCCTACTCCACCCGTCCTGACTGTAGCGTCAGTCCTGGTCAGGACGCAGCCTTAGCTCAGTTTGCCTAGAGACGCGTCAACAGTGGTATCGTATGTTCATTCTGTTTTATAACAAAAGAAGTTAGAAGGTACTTGTGCTAGAGGTCAATATAATTGTACAAATTATAATAGATTTCGTAAAGCTATAGAGTTTCCAAGGTCGTTCCTAAAAAGCACCAGCAAAATGGTATGTACACTTCTTTTCATCCTTTAATACAGGTAAATGTGCACTGAAGTGAGATGATTCATTATGACAGCTTTTCATTTCATATTTTTCCTCTTATTCAGGTAGAGATCAAATTTCTATAGTTGTATATATAGAATTTTTATATGTATCAAAAATTTACTTATATTTATTACATATATTTCTACATAATATATTTCAATTTTCATCTTAAATATAGTAAGTAAATATTATCTAATTTTTATTTTTATTTTGAATAATTCAAATTTAGATTAATTAGATTTGAAGTTATTAAATTTAGATTAATATTTTTAAAATAAATAATTTGTAACAAAATTCAATGCATTTAATATTTATAATGATATTGTTTTGGTATTAGATATTAAATGGACAATAATCATTATTATTAAATATAATCATTAATTAATAATATTATATTTTGCTATCCATATAAATATGAATATAATACAGATGTATTTATAATAGGAGGCTTATGAAATCATATTTCTATAGCTCATCATAACAAAAGACTAAACCTTAGGGATATAATAGTCTTTTCTTTGTATAGGATACCCTACTCTATGGAACTATTAATATCTATCCATCCTGTCAAAATAAAATTCTATTCTCCTGTGAATTTTATTTTGGAAACTGAGCTGGATTTGGGGTTGACTGTAGTGTTCAATGGATTGCGTTATAATTTTTGTCGATCAATACCACACAAATGTTCTGCGCGGACCAATAGGGATATATAGAGAAGCATCTTTCAATGCGCAGACTGCCAGGAGCTACCCTACAGTTTTTCTGTCAGGCTCCGCCCTTAGAGTTCTTCGGGATAGGAAAACCATCCTTAGGTGCTTAATTGGTACATGACTCACCACAGGGCTCGATCGATCCAGCATCCCTAGCTTGGGGCTTTTGTATTCGAGTATTCTGAATTAAGAATATGTTTTCCCATATTATATTATTATATATCCCATATTTGATATAAATTATATCAAACTTAATATATAAAAATTACATATAAATTAAATTAACATATAAATACATTAAATTTTAACAGATTTTTTTAATAGCTTTTTTATTATTTTATAAAAAAAATAGTAATATAAATATATTTGAAAATTTTATTATCATTGAATGTTTAAAAATAAATATATATATATATTTAAATTTATAATAATATATATGAAAAATTATTATTTTTGTCTTAGGTTTGGATTAACCATGTCTACTAAGAGGCATTGTGGGCCTAAATTAAATATAAAGCGCAAAATAATACGTGAAGGCCATAATAGATAGGATGAGTGGATCTCGACAGAACGAAGCACATTGCTTCAATGAAAACTCTCCACGGCCACCAGTGCCTGGTAAGTTATATAGATACATATGTTAAACTATATATATAAGTATATTATATACATTATTGAGAAAATATTTATAAATATAATATTTGAAATATAAATTAATAAATTTATATTTCACTATTATATTAGTAAAATTAATGAAAGTTATCAAAATCTAATGAAATTATTTACAATTTTATTAATTATAATAAGTTAAAATATTATATGACATAAATATATTATATAATATTTTATAGGTTATTGATTTTTTATGTTATTAATACCATAAAAGTAAATTGTAAAAATTTTATAGGAGAGGAAACAGGAAACTACGTCAGCAGGTTCCGTCCACAGAGTCCAACTCTGACCCCTAGGCGTTCTTCTCTTGCAACACCAACAGCTTCAGGTTGCGATGCTTCGGCACCTTTGGGATTTGAACCGGAAGGTTGCTGTAGTACGACAACTATGGAAAGTGATTCACCACCTGCTTGCTTGCGGTGGGCCAGGAACCTGCATTCCTTGCTGCAGGATCCAGTGGGCTTGGAATTGTTCAGAAAATATCTGGATCAAGAAGGCAGACCTCATGCCAATCCTCTTAACTTCTGGTTTGCTTGTGAGGGCCTTAAGGAACAAGATGATCCTGAAAGAATAAATCAATTGGTTAAACTTATCTACAGAAAGTTCTTTCTCAAGTCACAGTTAGCTATACCAGAAGATGTTCGAAAGGAGGCTATTCGTCGGGTTAAAGAAGGAAGGGCGGATGAAAAAGTATTTGATGCCGTACAGTTGGAAGTTGAACGTCTTATTAATGAGACTACATATCCAAACTTTCTTCGATCCGATATGTATCTTCAATACGTTCAGTCCTGCCAAAACCCGGATTCTGGTGGATGTCCTAGTTCGGGATCCAGTCGAGAAATGTCTGTTTCTTGTGGGCCAAGTTTATTGCCCACTGTCCACGAAGACAGTGAATTTGTTAGTTCCATACATAGCTCACATTCAGCTAGTGAAACGCCTGGGGAATTGAGAGGTGAACTGAGATTGACCAAAGATATGCTTATGGCTACTCAACAAACTAGGGCGTTGGATCTTCGACCAAAGCCAGAAGCGTATGCTGGGTAATATATATTTTTTATATAACTTTTACTTAAAATATTCATTAATTAGTATGCTTTTAGAATTAGATTTGCATTAAATAAACAACTTTGTTTTTTTCTCTTAAGCTTGTTGTGTGGATTTTCTGCAATGTTTTGTAGTGTATAATATTTTATATAAATATATAATTTCCAAAATTCATAAAATTAAATATGAAAGAACAAAATATATTATATGAATATTTTCATTGTTTTGAGGTTTGTTATAATTATATTTTTTGCCAAAATTTTTTCTAATTTTTTGTTTGTTTTCTTTATTTTGATTTGACATATTGCGTGGCGCTATAGCATTTACTTGCAACATGGAACTAGTCCATATCATATGCTCGCACCCAGACTGCACGCACAATATTCCTCATATAACCCAGTATCCAGACAGGATTCAGAACTTCAAAGCTTAAGCAGTGATGCACGAACTGAGTCAGACAATATGTCTCTCACCGATTCATCAGTGTACGTTTTTCTTATTTTATATATAAATAATTTATATATATATATTATATATATTATAATAGGATTATTATTATTTAAAAATAATTTCCATTCTAATTCTTATCTTTTTTAAATAAATTCTAATAAATTCTAAATAAATTCTAAATAGAATTCATAATAAAAATATTTCAATAAATATAATCTTATTTAATTCATGTTTCCTTTATGTTTAATTCATTTCTTTTTTTATTATTTTATATTTCATATTACATCATATATCTAAATTTATTTATATAAATCTATAGATACAATACATCAAATTTTTTTTGATTTCACAATTTTCATTTTAATTTTTTGTAGTGAATTTTTAGAGAGATACCTTAATCAAGATGTTAAATTATTTCATATCTTAAATGACTATATATATATCATAATTATTAAAATTTGTGGCTATGAAAAACTGAAAATATATACTTTCTGTATCTATAATATTAAAATTTTCAAAAGTTTAATAAAAGAAATATAATTATTTGTTTTGTTGCTTGTAATCTATTATTTATATTTTTATTCAAAAAGTTTAAAACTAAAATAATTTAATATTGCAATATTAAAATATTAAAAATATCTTTATACTAAGTTTCGATATTTTTTTATGCAGTTAATAAAAATAACATTGCTTGATATAAATATAATCAGTTAGCTTTATTTTTTAGGATAAAATAAAAAAATTATGTTCGTATTCTATCATATTAATAACATACAAAATATCAAATATTTTTCATTTACAGTGATGGAGCATCAATAAGTAAACAACGAAGTAAAAAACAGTATATAAGACAAAGTAGAGCTATTAAAGATTCAGCTAGTTTAAATCGTGATCCGCTGGCGCATCATACTATCATCCCTCGTACACAGCGAGTACCGCGTGACTTAATGCATCCTCTGAAACCGGAAGAATTTGCTCAAGTGCTTATTGAAAAGTTGGAGAACGTTAAACGTGAACGAGAATCTCAGGAAAAACTCGATAGGCATTTGCAAGAGAGTGATGCGATTAATAAAGATCCATCATTGGAAATGTCAAGTGGAGCACTTAGCGCCAAAGCGTTAGCTGATGCATTACGAGAAAAGTTAATGATAGAAGAAGATAACGATCAAGCAATTTTGGACCAACATGTGTCACGAGTTTGGTCGGATTTAACGCCTTCTCGATCTCCAGGACTTTCATCTCCAAGACTGCATTCGCCTGAAAGAAGACGTTCTACGCACAATTATCCACGACCGTACAAACAAAGAAAAGAAAAGGACGTGTTCTCTACATTTTCAGCAGATAGCGGTAATATTCACGATTTTCAAGAAGGCAGCGATCTTGTCGGAGCTGGCTCCATGAGTTCATTAGGATCTCACTTGCCTAAATCTAAATCCGTGCCATCTGATTATGCCGATTCCCTCCATAAACAAGACTTGTATCTTCAAGGTATAATTTAGAATAAATATAAAATCAATAATGCATTGAATCTTAAATTTTTATCAAAATATATATTCTTTATTCTACATTATTATACATTTATTATATTATATTTTTTATAGGTCATGATCAAAGATTCCGAAGATCAGACATGACTAGAAGATCAGCCACAAAAAAATCTATGACGGAATTAACTGATAGTGGTGTTAGCGTTGTAAGTGATGCACCACCATCGACAATTAGCAAAGATATTCGTCTTTTATCGTGGCTTAAAGAAACTGATAAAAAAGCGGATATCAAACATAGCCGTCATGGGAAAAAGTATGGTTCTCGTAGTGGTTCTTTGGAAAGGACAAACAGGGAAACATGGGGTGTTCCTGCTCAACCTTTTGTTGCAGATCCAGGAATGCCACCTTTACCACAACCTCATACAGTAAACATTTTTATTTAATATTATATTATTTAGTTTCAATAATATATAAATTAAATAGAATATAATAATAATTTAAATTATATTTATCAGAAATCTAAATATATATTTTTTTTTATATAGGCAACCCAATTAGAAGAAGCAAGAAGAAGATTAATAGAAGAAGATAGAGCACGTTCGAATAAACAGCGTCATTCTAATATTTCTAAACAATCATCGTATGAGCCTACAACGCAAAGTCAATCTTATGTCCAATCTAATCAATCAACGTTAAAGAAGACGAAGCAAGATATTGGAGATTTTACCACCGTTGTGTTCAGTTTCTGTGACGAACAATTTCCTTATAGGACTAAAATTCCTGGTCACAATATCACTTTAAAACAATTTAAAGAATACCTTCCTAAAAAAGGCAGCTATCGGTAAATGCATAAGTAGTTTTATTTGTATAATATTTTTTATTTTTGAATATTATTTATATATTTATTATATCTATTATTGTTTTTAGATATTTCTTTAAAACCGAGTGCGAGGATTTGGATACAAAGGTTATTCAAGAAGAAATAACCGACGATTCTGAAGTCCTACCGTTATGGGAGGGTAAAGTTATGGCGCAAGTTAAGACGCTCGAGTGATAGACTGAAACAAGGATTATTCTGAAAAAAAAGAACGTGCTATCTTCGAACAAGTGCCGCAACTAATTTTATTCAAGGATGTACATTCTCTTGACGACCCAAAAAAAAATGGATAAATTTTAAGTTTTTTTCTTTAAATTATTATTTAATAAAATATTGATATTTTTAATATCATGTTAAACAATATTTTTTATTCTTGTATAATTTTTATCATTTAAAGTTACAAAATAGTAAATACAACATTATTTATTGTCATGTTTAGTAGGACATTATTCTTTATAAAGATCTAAAATATAATGTACAATTTTTTTATAATTTTGAAAAATGAAGAAATAGCGGCCTTTTAAAAAAAATATTTTTTTTTTTCAAAAAATCAATTTTAAATATAACAGTTTAATAAATTAAAATATTAAAAAATTGTATGTTATATTTTAGACATTTTTTTATAAAAAAAATAATATATTCAAATTTGAAATTAATCAGAAAAATAATCTTGGTAAATCAATGTGTTAAGTGCAAGCTAAAAAAATCTTATCAAATAAAACGGTAAAAAATATTTGTAACTTTAAGTAATAAATATTAAACAATAATAAAGTTAAAATATTGCTGAACAGGATAATAAAAATTAATTTATCAAAATTTATTTATCAATATTTTATTAAATATTTGTCTAAAAAAACTTAAAGTTCTTCCTCTTTTTTTAGTTCGTTAGGATTATGTACTACCTTTAAAGACTTCCCATAGTTTTCCAAACGACTGTACAAAGGCCCGCGTAGATTCGCCTTAGTAAGGTCTGTATAGACCCTAGATTTACATAGGAAAGAACATTATTACAAATTAGTTTTTAAGAAGATATATTACGTGCATTATAAATACACACGCTCTGTTTAATATACGTAATATATCGCGCATTCGAAGATATTGCGAAAAAAAAATATTAAGAAGATACACCACATTGAAATGTCTAAAGTATCGATAAAACATAGAATTTTTTTTATCGATAATTATTAAATGGAAATCTAAAATTACATTATTATTAAAAATTATATTACATTATAAAAATTTTCATTTAGTAATTATATGTGAAAAAAATGTCCACATTTTATTTATTTTTTAAACGTTTCAAAATAGTGTATCTTCTTAAGAATCATGTTTTGTCACCACCATTATCATCCATTTGACATTGTAAAATAAGCTCCTGCATAAACGTAACACATACTGGAAAAATAGACGCGCAATATGCATTTGGCATCGGGGAAACAAGTACTTTGGTGGAAAAAAAAAAAGATTAATTAGTATCTAGACCGTAACGATGTTTTATCAGGTGCGAAAAATTGTGCCTTTTTAGTGCAGTAAGGTCGAAGTAAGCCTAAGGAAAAAAAAGGTTAAGAGATACTTATTAAATTGGAGACCAGCGGGTCTAATATCGAGAGGATAAATTTGATACATTGAGCGTTTTGTATATATTTTTTTCCAAACTTCATCGTAGTCTTTGCAAGCTTAATCATTAGTAATCGTTATAACGCTAAAGAATACTATCAGCATCGTTACTTTCTAAACGTTTGCGTTTCAACATCGAGTTTTCGTCAATAATAATACGATCACTCTTACTTTTCTTTTTCTCTATTTGTCTTTAACAATTTTGTTAGAAAACCAATTAGAACAAAAAAAAAAAAAAAAAGAGAAAAGAAAAATTAAAAATCGAACGTATGATTGAATCTTCTCGAATGGCCTTCGCATACTGGTTCGATTCTTAATAGTCGTAGGCGCTCGCTTCCTAAACAACAGATTTTTAAACTTTTGATGGAACGAAATTAAGAAAATGTAGTATCTACATTGGAAATTGATGCCGAAGGAGGCGATGCACCATGGCTGATAACAATTTATTGTATGTAATTGATTATCTTTAATTAATACCACGAATGATAAAGTGTTCCTGTACCTAATTAATTAATAATGATTATTATTGTATATCAAAAGTATTGAGAATAATAATGCCATTTTCACTGGATTATATGAGATCTATTGTATTCTATTATTTTAGAGATTTCCTTTATCTGTATCAGGGATTTTTGTATGAAGTTGTAAAATTTAATTGAAGATAGCAAATAAGTTATTAACAGGGTTTTCATGTATCTATTAAAAAAAAAAAAAACATAAATTATAATATAAGAAGTAACAATTGATCAATTCCTAATCCTTTATTATTTTTTTTTTCTCTATTTACATCAATTGTAACAATATATATTTAATCTTTTCACAGATTGAGTCATATTTTAATCTATTTCTCTATATTATTTTTTATTATGATAAAAAAATAAGAAAAATGGATTTAAAAAAAATTCTTATTTAATAAATTTATTGTCTATACAATTTATAAAATATAATTCAAAATATAATATTTATAAAGTTTTATGCATTTATTAAGAAAAAAAAATCTAATTTTCAACCTTCCAATCAAAAAATATCAAAATATTATTTTTAAGATAAGATAGTATATATTGTTATAAGAGCTAATATAAATCCATTTGTTTAATATAGGATTATTAGCTTTTTAATTTTGATAAGTACTTGTAACTGAGAATACTTAGCATAAAAAGATAGAAAATTTTTGATACAACAGAATTAAATCTTTTGTTTTAAATTTAAATTGTAGTATGTCTATTTTTAAATTCAATGAAATTATTTTTTGACTACTGACGCATAAATCATAATATGTTGAGCAACAGTCTTCTGAATTTAGTATTCCTCATGAACTATTACAACCTGTTACACACAAGTTGTATCCTGGCAGAAATTATATTATGAATACAAACAGCGTTCTATGGAAATACTTATATGGTTATAATATATCTTTTTCCATATTTTCTATTTATTTTATATAGATATTTATCTTAAATTTTGTCATTATTTTTTATATATATTCTCACATTTAAAAAATTTTATATATAATAATTAAAATTTATTATTTGCAATTTTTTTTATATATAAATATTTTTAGTAAAAATTGTTTAATTTCTATTTTATTTATATATCCATTCTATTGCAAATTTTTTTTATTTATCTTTTTAAAACTTTTGCAAACATTAATTTTTCTCTTATGGTATTTTGTGATAATGATACATTATAGCAGTTCCTAGAATCTGTATTTTTTTTCAAATTTTTATTTTGTAAATATGTAAATAGGATTATGGATTTGTAAAATATAAAACGTTACTCTTTTCAAACCTCTAATTTAAAATTTAACTTTGGATAAATTTATTAATATTATAAAATAATGATAATGATGTTTAATTAACTAATAATTAAGAAAGTAATATTTATTACATAATACTTTTATCGCATTTTCATATTAAATTATATTTCGAATGAACTATTTTAAACATTTTTAGCATTAGAATTATTTATTTTTTAAAAATATTTTTAAAATATTTCATAAATTATTTAATAAACTAAATATATTTTCTTTATTATAGATATTTAATCTTAGAATTTATTTTATATATTTATATAATTAATATAATTTATAATTTTTTTTTATTCTTCTTTAGAAAATTATACATGATATTTTCATAATATTTCAAATAAAACGAAATTATCGATGAGTAAGTACTTATGGTAAGTATCGTAATTTATGGAATGGCAAAAACCATGAAGCGCACAGTCACATGACATGATTTTTAAAAAATCATATAATCCTTGAATCAACACGGAGCATATTTTTAGATATAAATTATAATTAGAAGTCTATATTATTTATATATTTTTATATATCCAAATATATATAATTTAATATCATTAAGCATGTTCGTAAAATAAGAAAAGATATGTATATATATATATATATATATATATATATATATAAAATACGTTATCGATTTAGAATTTTCAAAATATTTTTTCAAGATAATGTTCAAATGTGTCTAAAGTCAACGTTCTTCGTTGAGAAACTTAGAAATTGATAATACTGCTATAAATAATAGTACAATAAATAATCGTCTTATTCCTGCACAAAGATTATTTTTTCCATCTATGATCTTAATATCATCGAATTTATAACGATGATAGATTATGATAATAGATTAATAAAGTATAAATTATTTATTGCAGGAGATTATTATTCTTCTAAGAGAGATAAAGCAAAATATATTAAGTTTCGATAATAAGTTTTAAAATTAAAAATTCTTGTACTTCGGATAAAAAGAAGAAAAGAAAGATTTATATATAATAAATTTAATAAATTTAATAAAATTAATTTAGCAATTAAAATTAGAAACTTATTCACATTATACTTTATTTCACAAATTTTCTATGAATTAAATTCTATATTTAAACTTGATCTCACGTATCTTTATTAGTTTCTTTTTTCTTTTTCCAAAGCAAAATTTCTTACTATTAATCGATCAATCGCATATCGAATCGTTCTCTTATATATTTTTTCAATCGAAACTTCGATAAATCTCGATTCATAAGTAGGAATACCAAACAAGGGATGACGATAGGTATTTCTTTTTTTTTCTCGAATTGTTGCAAGAAAAAAAAGTGATATGATTAGATCCCGAATACTTTAAAATGTTTGCCTCCGATTGGATTGTTCTCCAGTGACGTTATTGCTTTAAAGACGGCCAAAGGAGAAGGGGAGAAGAAGTTACGGCACAAACTGTCGAAGAAGCACAGCGCATTTAAATGGCCGGTTGTGTGTTGCCGCGGATTCAGTATTATCGTCCTCTCGAAATCGGATATTTCACATTTTTCCATTCGTGCATTACATCCACGATAAACAAGCATCCTTCGATTTTTTTTATCAAGTGTCATCTGTATTCTACTCGGAAGATTTTCATCAAGAAAACCACGAATACGAGGTTAGAAGTGAACGCGCGCGATCCACGAACGATCGCGTTTATATGTATGATTATTCGTTTGCTCGACAGTTTTTTTTCATATTTTATCGATTTTCGCTTAATTGCAAGATGAGATGTGTTATGAATACAAGAAGAATAAGTAAGTCTCGATCCTAGATCGATTTTAGTTACGAAATCAGGACTTTCGATCTTTTGAAACGAAAAGTTCGAGGAGACAAACAAAGCAATCCATCTCGTCTCATCGATTCACTTAAGTAAGTTTTGGATCTTTTTCAATTAATCTTTCTTTTTTTTTTTTTTTTTTTTTTTACACTTTTTTTTTTTAGTGAATAATATTGAAAATGATGAATGCTTTCATGTTTAACGCGATCGAAAAATATTATTTGGTAATGATAAATTTTTTTAAATGGTGTTTCTTCTTTAAATAAAATGTGAATAAATTGTGTTGATTTATTTGGTCTTCTTGAGACACTTTTTTAGATACATACATGCATAAATTTACTTAGAATAAAAAAAACCGGTTCTCATTGGTTATATTTATTACTATATAGTAGACACGTGTTCAGATGACGGAGAATTTCAATTATCTTATATGCAGTTTGGATATTAAGTAATACTAAAATATAATGTTTTGAAGCATTTTTTATATATTAATGTTTTCACTTGTGATGATTTTTTTATTGAAAAGTGATAAATGAAAATTTGAATTTAAAATTTTTTGAAATTAAAATTAATACTGAATTTTAATAATGAATTATTGTTGGCTTGTTTTGAAATTTTATTTAAAAATATTTTTACTGATAAATAATTTCCATAGCTATGTAATTTTCATACTAATGAATTAAAAAAATAAAGAAGGATACATTAATATTAAAAATGCAAGTAAAAATATAGTAATAAAATAAACGTAAACGAAAAAGATTAAGCACAGTTAGATAAGATAGAAAAAGTATTCTTCAATTTTAGTATTTTGTAATCATCAACGAAGAATGTTGATTATATGAAAAAAGGTAAATATTGAATGTTACTGTATCGCGATCGATTCAATTAATTATCTTTATGAGATCTTGCTCTTATACTCGACAAGTTTAATTTGTGTCGTTCTTCTTCGAGGCATGTAAATAATGTCGAAATCACCAACATATGTTTATCTGGTAAGCATCAGGAATTGCTCAAAAATTTGGCCCAAATTATTTCATGAAAAATTTATCAATAAGTTAATAAAATAAAATATTTTAAGATTCATATTGTATAAAAATTATAAAATTAAAATTGTTAAATGTATAAAGCATTATCATTTAAAAATTCATTATTTCTTATTTTTCTAATCAAAAAAAAAAAAAAAAGATTAAGATTTAAATATAAAGATTTAAATATCAAATCTAAAGTTCAAAAATAATTACTTTAAAATTTTGTTTTATCATACATTTATCAATAATCAAATAAATGAAATTTAAATACAAAATTAAAATAATTAGAATATTTATATATATTATATTATATTATAAATTAATTTTGATTATTAATTTATTATAATATATATTTCCTATATTATTATTTTTTATTAATATTATTTTTCGAAAGAAAACTTTAGATTATGCATTTAGATATCGAAATCTTTTAATTTTTTAACACTTAAAGTTTTTTGTTATAAATTTAATATATCATAAATCGAAGATTGTACACAAATCAAGTTCAAAATTTAACGGCATCACTGATTGAAGTTCGTTCTGAGTATTATCTAACCTATGATCTATCGTTGCTCTAATAGTTTCGCTATCATGATGCAGCTCTTATTGTTCTTTATATAAATCCTAAATTATTAGCTTATATCAATAATAAATATCACATGAAAGCAATTAATATCATTTAATGTTAAATCAATTGTTCAATTGTTAATTTTAATATATCACATAACTAGAATATAGTATTTTTCAAAATATGATACTTTTTTTTTCTTTTTTTTGATAAAATATCATATTCCTTAATTAATTAGTTATTATACAAATGAATTTACAAATTTTTGTAAATTCTACTTGAAACTTTTTTTAAAATAAGAAATAATTTTAAAAATAATTGCTTATAATAGAACAGCATATATTTCTTATGAAATTAATAAATATCAATAAGTTTTTTAAATTTTTCATTATTATCAAATTTATAAATTAAACTTAATGAAATATTACACTAATTTGAAGATAATCATTTTAAGAAATAGTCTAAAGATAGAATTCCATATAGAAAGTACAAACATTTTGTACTTAATAAATAATTTCTTACATATCTGTATATATGTAATATTTATCTTTATTGCAGTATTTAGAACTCGTTTTATTTGGCTATAGCTAAGTATTTAAGTAAGATGTCGAGATGCACGTGCCATGGAATAGCGCATATTAACTTCTATTGTACACGTTGTTGGATCTCTGTATCAGTTAAAAGACGAAACGACGACGACACTTTGAAATTGCAGCTTATTTGCAAAAGAAAGAAAAACCGTCGGTTGTTCATTTATTATTATTGTTGTACGCGCATCAATCATCAATATTTTCCTTGACGAGGATCGTTTGCAATTATGATGTTCGGTTTTCTTTTCACAATGGCAAATGGTGTCTCCTGATGATAATTTGTTACTTATCTGAGAAAAAATTCACTATGCGAAAATTATTGTATTTTAGTATAGAAATGTATTTTAGTAACGAGAAATAACGGGAAAATAATAAAGAATAGGAAAATTTTTTTAAAGCAGAAACATAATAGAGATAAATAAGATTTATATAGATAGATCTAACAACATTTAGAAAAACATAAGAAAATTCGAGCAGTTTGTTTAGCTTTATAACTAAATCTGACTTTGAAACAAACTTACGGTTAAATCTTAAAGATCTGAAATAATGTAGATCATTTGCTGTGTACAAGATTTATGGATATGTTCTAAGTTAAATTGAATCGTAATTAAATGAAAAAAAGCACAAAAAAATAGCGAATGATAATATATACAATATATGGGATGATGATCATGGATTTACTTAGGGGAAATTTACATAGTAATTATATTATGATATTACATATCACTCTTGAGTTGAATAAATAAAATAAATATAAATAAAAATACAATGATATTGCTTGTAAAAACAAAAATGAAAAAGAAAATTAGTAAATTATTAAAAATAAATATATTATTTTTTTTTATTTTATTCTTTTTTAATTTATTTTCATAAATTTTACATATCACACAATATATATTCTTGAAAGTTAGGAACAAAATTTTAAAATAAAATTTCTTTATATATCTCATTTTATTTACTGTTTTTATACTAATAATATATCATATTTAATATCGATTATTACAAATAGAAAAGCAATAATTAAAACTAAATAAAAATTGATACACCAAAATCACTTGAGCATAAATAGCATATGGTTTGTTAAATCATAATTTATTTTTAATTATGTTTGATTCATTGTTTTATTCTATTAAATATATATATATATATTTAGATTTTATGATTGAAAATATGTTTCTAATTTCTAAAAATAAAATATGCTTCAGATATTATTATGCACAAGGAAATAATTAATTCAATTCATTTCAATGAAAGAATATTTATTATGTTTTTTTCTACTTATATTTCAATGTACAACCAACTAATTATAAAGTGCAAAAAAATTTATCATTAACTCATTTTTTATCAATCTTCTTTTTATCAATATTTATAAGATAATTTTATTTCACAACGAATTTTTTTAAAAAGCAAATAAATATTCTATAAATTATTAGTTCAATAATTATAAATAAATTTCTTATTCATTCTTCTTTTTTGTTAATTTTTCATTAGGTATTAATTAAAACGATTATAAGTAGTATTATTTTGCGATGTTTTAAATAAATAAAAAAATTTATAAATTAATAATATTTTTTTCTGAATATTTTAAATTCGTAATTAATTCGTTAATATTGATAATAACAATAACAAATAAATTTATTTTAATATATTAATATAAAAACGTGAACAATTTTATAATTGTAAAATATAGTATAAATTGTAAAATCCTCAAATTTACATTGTTTAAATATTTTATTATCAAGTTATCAAGTTTTAATCCATTACAAAATAATATATAAATAATATAATAATATATATACAATTTATATCATTTTATAATTTATAATTTCGTAATAATATTTTATAATTTCTTTCTGTTGCATCAAATAAAAAGCGATATTTTCTTTAACAAGATATAATGGTATAACTAAAAATATGTACACAAAATGGAGGCGTCTCTTTATTTATTCCCTTCAATGAGAATATCTGCATCTGCGCAAAAGAATCCTCGAGATTGGAACCAGTTTGATAGGTTGTATCACATAGTTATTCACAATCACCTTCAAGCGCATACAGATTTTTTACACTTTCAAGGCAATGGTAACAATTTCTAGTTGGGACAGGCCGATTAACATATATCGTATAATTTTGTGGGCAAAGATTGAAACAAGATGGTGAGGCAGCAAGCACGGTCATTCGTGATTTGCATGAAAAACAATGTTGGGATGAATTAATTTGCGAGCGCGCGGTTTGAACTATATATCTAACCATATATATACGTTGGGAGCCGGTGATCGAGAGAACCGCGTGACAGAGTTGATTCAGAAGCACGTGATTGCACAGAATGACCGGTTGCATGAGCGAATCATGTGACACGCGTTCTCGTGTAATAATGCTTTTTTTTTCTTTTTTTTCTTTCGTTTCACTCCCCTCCCGGCTACGTCTCTATGGTGTTTACCTAACTGACTGGAATTAAAAACGCGATATCGAGCCAATCAGGCATTCCAAGATGCGAAGGTGGATTAATGGATTTACGGATTGCAAAATTCATATTTTCTTTGACTTTTATCTATTATATTAAATATGAAACTTGATAACTTTCAGTTTTTCTAATCAAGATATCTTCTCTTTCTTTTCTTAAAAAAAAAAAAAAAAAAAAAAAAAAAAAGAAATGGAATAATTGATAAAAATGTGACTTTAATTTGAATACTAGATAGGTTAGATTTTTCGATGTAATTTTTAAATTTTAATATAAATTTTTTTACTTTTATTCAATCCCAAAATTGAATACTTACATTTAATTGGATTCTTTTTTTCTATTTGCAGTTTGTCATATAAGTATGATAGTCAATATTATGATAATTGATATATTTTATGAAATATATTTGTATATTGGTAAAAAAGAAATCTCATAATTTATTTTTAAAAATATTTTTTATTATTTATTATTTATTATTTAATTCTATAATGTTGGATATTTGAAAAGTATGAAAAGTATGAAATATTTAAATAATTGGATACTTTTATAATCAACTGTATATAATATATGTATACTGAATCTTAATATATTGAACGTCATGTGACTGCCAAGAAATTTATTTGATGTTAAAGCAATCTTGAACCTCGAACTACTTACATACTTTTAAATTATTTGTCATTCCATAAATTAATACCAAATGAATCAAAATTTCACAACAATAAAAATAAAATATATAAACGTTGAAAATCAATTTTGACATAAACTTAATATTAAAGACTATCAATTTGTTAAATCTGATCAATTTTTGGGCCATTTTTTAATTCAATTGTGATTTTTCATCTTTATTTTAGTTAGAGGAAAAGAATTTTAAATAACATAATTTTTAATTTCAATTTTATGCAAAAGAATAAACAATATAATATTATATATATAATGTATAAAAATTTAATAAGAATAAAATATTTTTATTTGAAAAAAAACCTTGAGAATAAATAAGAGATAATTGATTGATTGATTTGTTTGAATTTTTAAGATATAACGGATATGACGAAAGCGCATAACAAGTTCTGCAAACTTCTAGTGTGTTCTGTAATTGTCATTGATATTCGATATATTGAAAAGATATATCGATTTAATATATTTGATATATTAAATATAAAAACAATGAATTAAAAGAATATTTTATCTATTATCAAATCTAAAAATAAAAATTGCAAAAAATCGAGCAATTAAAAAATGTTTGATTCATTGAATTCACTTCTATATATAATTAACACTTGAAATATAATATCACTTGAAATATTTAAATATTTAAATATATTTTACAAAAAAAAATTGTGAAAGTAATTTTTTAAATTGTCTTAAATTCAATATTCAATATTTGCTTTTAATTTACGCCAATTAATCATGCGAAATTCTAATTTACATTTCTAAATCAGTTAATAGAAGGAAAATAGAACAAGTATTTATAGATTGTAAATATACTTATTAACAAATTAGTTATATGTAATCGATCAAAGTATTTGCAATCACTTTTTTATTTCTAGAAAATTATATTTTGTACTAAATTTTATATTAATTCTAATGTTATAATATCATTCCTATTGATAATTTTTTATTTTAATATTTAGATATTTAATCAAAAAATTTTCTAAGAAAATAGCATTCTATGTTAATTATTTTTTTTAAATTTTTTAGTTTTATAACTCTATCTATTTAAATAGATAAAATTTTTATCATTAATGATGTACATTTATTAAAAGTATGGCAAAGTACTAGATATATTATATATAATTATCAATGAAACATTTCTATCTGCCAAATATTCTTCATAATCAAAAACCTGAGCAAATGAATTATCTTTCATAATATCATAAATCATAATCCATGTGACAAACATAATTTATCGTTAACTAAGCAGCGTATTCATGTGACTTGAGTTTCGTAATATAACTAATTAAAAAAAAACACATCGAAGAATTCTTGCAGACGTAAGTTACGTCGTCAGATTGTGACTTATCTGAAATCGTAAGTTGATCTACTATTCTCATATTCAATATGTAATAGAATGTAATCTGTTTCGCTATTAATAATGTTCACGGTTGCACAGTTTTATTGTTTACGTTCTTACAAGTTATGTTGATCGACTTGATATAACATATATTGGACTAAATAAAGTCCAATAAAAACCATGAAGCACAAGTGAGAATCGTGTAAGAAATCACGTATGCAAGAATTTTAATGAATTTAATAAAATAATAGTTGTTTCATGATCTAATTGAATATATATCACCAATGATAATTAAATAAATAAATAATTAAATAAATAAATAATATATATTAGGGCTTATTCCAATTTATTATTGTGTTTAATGAAATTTAAATTATATAATGTTAATCGTAAATATTAATTTTTTTTATATTTATAATATTTTCAGAGATATGAAAATTTTAATAAAAGCCTTTTTACAAAATCTCATTTAAATCATAAAATATTTAACAATTACTTTTATTTATATTTCAAATTCTTATTTTTTCTTCTTTTTTTATTCTTAATATTTGCTCATAAAAAAAATTATTAAAATTATATTAAATAGATCAAATAGATTAAAATTCATATAGTGTTAAAATTTATTATAGATAAGATAATATTTAATTTCTTTGTTATCGAGTTCTTCAAAGAGCTTATTTGCGTTTTTAAATACGGGATTATCAAATTACATACTTATACGAATTATACATATTTATTCTATTATCTATATTATCATAATATTATTTATATATATATATAAAATTAAAATTAAAATTATTGAAATTTTATTAATTTATAAAAATTTATTCAGTTGTTTAATGTAATTATAGTAATTTACGCGAAATATTGAATTTTCAGAATGAACAAACCGAATGGTGCAGGAAATACAAATCAAAAAAATAATAATGAAATATACATAAATCATGGTTTGACTGGATCTAGGGATAGCTTGGATATTGATCGTTCGAACAGTTCTCAAATTCTGCATGATTCTTATGAAAGTCATCGAGAAATACAAGGTTCTTCGGATTTTATCCGTAAGCAGATCAGTGCTAAAATGACTAATTTAAATGTTTATTTATATAAAACTATATAAACACACATACATATAAATTACTTAAATTCTTAATTCCTTTTTATCCGCAATTAAGTAATAAATATATGATAATAAATTCTAAAACAAGAAATAAAAAAATGAATAAATTTTAATAATATATTCAATGTATAATAACTAATTGTATTTACATATGTATAACATTATATACATATATATATAACATATTTTAATTATTTCTCTAACACAAATAACGATCTTGAATTCTGATTAAAAAATAAAGTTTTCATTCTGTTTGGATAATTATAATTGATTAATTTGCTTATAATTGTTTTAATATAGAATTGTTTACTTGGATAGAACAAAAAATATTAAGTAATTTTATTTTCTTCTTTTTCCTTTCTTGCAGTGGTGGAAGAATCTGGAGATTATGGAATGGAACAAAAAGATAGTTTTCTTAATTCCACGATGTATCAATTGAGACGACGTTGTAGATCAGTTTGTACGAAGAAAACTGTTTATAAAAGAGTGCCAATTTTAAATTGGCTACCCAGATATAATGGGCATGATGCACTCGGTGATCTCGTTGCTGGTGTCACCGTTGGTCTCACTGTAATCCCACAATCGTTAGCATACGCTAATGTAGCAGGTTTACCACCTCAAGTTAGTATAATATTGAACAATGATTCATAAAGAAACAATTTCAAAACAATTTTATTACAATATCTATTAACGAGATTTCTTGTCCACTAATGCAGATTAAACAAGATTATTAATAAACAAATTAATATTTTATAAACAATGTAATATTTTATAATGAATGATTATGAAAATCAGTCTAACAATTATACTATTATTATATTTCACAGTATGGATTGTATGGTAGCTTTCTAGGATGTTTTATTTATGTTATATTCGGATCTTGTAAAGATACACCGATGGGACCAAGTGCCATCATCTCTCTGCTCACGTACCAAACAGTTGCACGCCTTGATGAACCATTGAAACATGCGATACTTCTCTGTTTCTTGTCTGGAGTAATAGAACTTATAATGGGTATATTTGGTCTTGGTAAATGTCAATAATATTTCATGATAAAATTACAAAAAAGAATTTATTTTTAAATACAATTTATTAATGATATACTTTTTAGGATTTTTAATCGATTTTGTGTCCGGGCCTGTAAGTTCTGGATTTACATCAGCAGTAGCTCTAATAATTATAACATCACAAATAAAAGATATACTCGGTATTCCTGCGAAAGGTTCGCAATTTCTTGAAATGTGGAAAAGTCTCGTTGGACTTTTACATGAAACTTCAGCTTGGGATGCCGCACTTGGTGTAACTTGTATAGCGCTTCTTTTATTTCTCAGGGTATATAAAACAAAAATTATTATCTACATAACACTCTTAATAGAAGTTTTACATGTTTTTTTTTATAGCTTTTAGCATCGTATACAATTGGTCCTAAAGATGAAGAATTGCAAAGTACAAAATATCGAGTATTAAATAAATTTATATGGTTATTTGGTACCTCGCGAAATGCACTTTTAGTAATATTATCTGGTCTTTTGGGATATAGTTTTAGAAAAAAATCACTCTTCAAATTGGTTGGTAAGAGCAATAAATATTAAGATTAACATTTTCAAAATTTTAAATTTTATTAATATATATAAATATAAATATATTGTATATTAAATATAATTATTAATTATATTGAATTTATTAATATCTTCTTCTAGGATATATACCAGAAGGTATGCCAAATATACAACCACCATCATTTAGTTATATCAAATACGATAATACAACAGTCACATTTGTAGATATGATTTCAAATTTAGGTAGCGGTATTCTTGTTTTACCGCTTATCTCTTTAATGGAAGATATTGCTATTTGCAAAGCATTCTGTAAGCTAATATTTTTTTTATTTATTACAAATGTTTTTCATAAAATATTAGTATTGTTTTGTGGAATATGGAAAAAAGGAAAGGTTTTTATATTTATTTCAGCAACTGGAAAATCAGTTGATGCAACACAAGAATTAATAGCAATTGGAATATCAAACATTGGTAATTCTTTTGTTCAGGCGTTTCCTGGTACAGGATCTCTTAGTAGAAGTGCGGTAAACAATGCTTCTGGAGTAAGAACACCAATGGGAGGCATTTATACTGGTAATAATTATTTTATTAATCATCTAACTAAAATATTTTATAATTGTCAATTAATAATCCATATTATTTTTATACGATTATATTTTATATAAATTTGATATAATTATTTTTTTTATTTTTAGGTACTTTAGTAATATTAGCTCTTCTCTTTCTCACTCCATATTTCAGTTATATTCCAAGGTGTACATTAGCAGCAATCATTATAGCTGCAGTAATATTTATGGTCGAAGTTAAAGTCGTAAAACCAATGTGGAGAACTAAAAGTAAATTTAGAATTTAAAATTTAAAAAATATATTTTTCAGTATTTTTGAAACATTAATATGTATTTTAATTATATAATATTATACTTTTATAGAATCAGATTTAATTCCTGGTTTAGGAACATTCATTGCATGTTTATTACTACAATTAGAAATTGGAATTTTATGTGGTATTGGAATAAATATTTTGTTTATTTTATATCATGCTGCAAGACCAAAAATATCCGTGGAAAAACTTATGGTATATATTTTTAATTTTTTCTGTATTTTACATAATATTTATTTTAAAAATTTAATTTTATATAAATATTTGTTTCAACTACTTTTCTATATTATTTATAGTTTTTTAATTATTTATTAGTTAATTATTTATAATATTATAATAATATTAATGTATCAATTAAATATTATTGTTTCAGTCTCGACATGGTATTCGATATCTTATGTTAACTCCAGATCGATGTTTAATTTTTCCATCTGTTGATTATGTGCGAAATTTAGTAACAAAATATAGTCAAAGAACAGGGAATGTAGCGACACCAGTTGTAATCGATTGTTCTCATATTTATGGGGCAGATTTTACTGCAGCCACAGTAATTGAAACTTTAACAAAAGATTTTGCATCAAGGGGCCAACCACTATTTTTCTATAATTTAAAACCTTCGGTTTATGCCGTATTTGAAGGTGTTGCATCAACTGATTTTGTCGTTTATTATACTCAAGAAGCGTTAGACGATCTCCTAAAAGAAAGAGGATACATAAAACAAATTAAATAATATATATTATTTATATTTCAAATGAATTAATACAACTTGGATTACCATTATTTTTTATTGATAATATAATGGTAGTCCTTTTTGTTATATGCAAAGTTGTTAAACAACGGTTTTCTTAATTACATCATTATTTTTTAATTTGTTTATAGATTTTACGAAAGTATGAAATATAAGATAAATACTTTTTCAATTTATCATTCATGTTCAACAAAACACATCAAACATCATTGCATTTTATATTTAAAAATGCATTATATGATTAATATAATATTTATATTAAATGTACTATAATATAGATATATTTTTAATCAATCATTTTTATGATGCGTTGAAAATAATGCGATTGAAAATAAATTATAATATTTTAATTATTTGTTATTATTGTTGTTATTACAACAAAGGTGCAGTATTAATGTAAACGCATTAATGTTAGTGAATAAAAATTGTGAACAAATGTGATTGTAGTATTTTTATATGATTATTTATCTATATTCTAATTATATATATGTATATAAATATAGGATAATTTTCTTATTACTATCGAAAAATAATGTTATTTATCATACATTCAAATTTTTACTTTATACATATATACATATCATAATAAAAAGCAGTAATTAGATTACATATATTATCAAATAATTTTGAATATATATTTTATATTTTATTTGTGATCACGTGTCAACATAAACAAAGAGAACAAATAATAAGACAAAGACAGAAAAGGATAAAAATATTGAA
Source organism: Apis laboriosa (assembly GCF_014066325.1). Taxonomy (NCBI): domain Eukaryota; kingdom Metazoa; phylum Arthropoda; class Insecta; order Hymenoptera; family Apidae; genus Apis; species Apis laboriosa. Next base: position 977,227 of record NW_025220892.1, read on the forward strand.
ATCAGCGCCATCTTCAGAGTGCCGCAAATGAAACTTAGATAGAAAGAATAGAAAATAATAAGAGAAAGACGGAGATAGGTTCAGAATTAACTGCCAATGCCATCTCTTGAGTTTCAAAGACACTTCTTTAAAATAGGATAAAGTAGAGTAAGAATTGAGTATCAATGCCATCTCTTGAATGTTTTTGAAAAAATATATTATTAACAGATGGCGCTAACATTCAATTCTTACTCTACTTTATCCTATTTTTAAAGAAATATCTTTGACAATCAAGAGATGGCATTGGTAGTCAATTCTTATTCTATTTTATTTTTTTTGAAACTCAAGAGATAGCATTGGCAGTTAATTCTTAACCTATTTCCATCTTTCTCTTATTATTTTTTATTCTTTCTATCTAAGTTTCATTTGCGGCACTCTGAAGATGGCGCTGATTTCAATATTTTTATCTTTCTCTGTCCTTGTCTTACTGTTTATTTTCTTTGTTTATATTGATACGTAATCACAAATAAAATATCAAACTTTCATTACTTCATTTTCAAAATTAAAATGTATAAATATTATAAATACATTATGTTATATATATTATTTTTTAAATTCCAATAATTTTATTTTAAATAATTTCTAATAAATTAAATAAAAATATAAAATAATTTAATGAAAATATAGTCTAGTATATTAATTTTAATCATTAATTTATATTTTATTTTTTATATTTATTGGGATTAATTTATGAATTAATGTTAATAATCATTTAATTTGAGATAAATATCAATTCCAAAATAAATTAAAAAAATCTGAAGAATATTTATTCTATTTTTTAATTGTAATTTTTTATTGAAATTTAATTATTATTAATTGCAAATCTTATTCTAACTTTAAAAATAACATTAAATTGATAAGGAAATTTTATCTTTTTTTTTAAATTCAAGTTTATTTTATGTTGTTATATTTTTATCTATTTTAAAAAGAAATCATATTATTTTTCAAATTCATAACAAGTTACTTGCAATGTGATGTATGTCTGTATATTGATTATTTTATAATATAATAGTCTTAATAATACACTTAATACTAACTCTTCAAAGTTAAATAATTTCATGCTTCAAATTTTGAAAAAAATCAATGAGTCAATATTCAACTACATTGTATGTATTATATACATAAAAGAAATTGTTTAATATATACAAAAATTTATTATTTATTTTATATTATCATAAAAAAAACTAAATATTTAAAAAAAATATACATATTGCATTTATTGTATTATTTTTTTTTTTTCAAATATTTCTTTTCATTCACGATGATTATATATAAAGATAAAGATAATGTTTTTACGATAAGGATTAATCAAAGTTCAAAGAATGAGTAATAAATAAAAAAATGAGTTAAATAATAGATTTAATGGATAATTTTTAATAATTATCCATCTCAATACATTTATTACGAAATAATATTAGATATTATAGAAATAATATTAGAAAATAATAGAAATAAAAATATAAATAGTAAATAGAAACATAAATCATATAAATAAGAATCAAAGAGAAATATAATATATATATACATATGTATGCACTATGCTATGAAACAAAGTATATCTATTATCTTTTTAATTTTGAAGTAAACTACTTATATAAGTACGTGATATTTCTATCTTTCTTCAGTTTTTCAAGAAAGTTAGAAGCATCAACTTATTAAATTATGGCAATACTAAATTCATTATTTATGCCAATTGTTACTTCGATTGCCTTCCTTGTGATAATCTTGATTTTATATATAAAGTACAATCGCACTTATTGGCAAAGAAGAGGTGTTCCTGTTGTACCTGGACACTGGTTATTCGGTAACATAAAAAAGATATTAGATCTAGAAAAACCTCCTGCTTACGTAATAGGTGATATATGCCAAAAAAGTTCCGAAAACGATGGCATTCTTGGAATTTACATATTTTTCAAACCATTCTTATTGATAAAAGATCCAGCAATAATGAAACAAATCTTAATTAAAGATTTCAATTATTTTCCGAATCGCAGTTTTACGATTCGATCATTTCAAGACGAAATTGGAAATACAAGTCTTTTTACATTGAAGAATCCTCAATGGAAATATTTAAGGTAAATACATTTAAAAATCATTATCGAAATGGTATTTATTAGAAATATATATTTATTAGAAATATATATTTATTAGAAATATCAAATAATTGATTTTATTAATGGATGTTTTTATTAGGATTAAATTATCACCGTTATTCAGTAGTGCAAAAGTAAAAAAATTGTTCCATTTAATGGTTGAAGCTGCCAATTCGATGAATAAATATTTAGATGACGAATTTTCAAATGGCACGAAAACGAAAACTATTATGATGAAAGATGTTACTCTAAAATATACCACTGATGTCATATCTTCTATTGCTTTTGGAATTCAAGTAAATTCATTCAATCCTGAAACATTACAATTTTATGAAAATGGTATTTATTAAAAAATGTTCGAAAGATTATATTATTTTCATATATATTTATATATATATGTGATAATTTTACCTCATTATATTTCTTTGTTCTCTTAAAAGCTCAAAAAGGACTCAAAATGACATTTTTTCGTGGCATTCAGTTAATGATTTCGTTTTTTTTTCCAAAACTTTCGCCATATTTGAATGCTAGAATGTTAGGAACTTCGACAAATTTCTTTCGTAAAGTATTTTGGGATTCCATGGATAGTAGAGAAATAACTAAAAATAAACGAGAAGATTTAATTGATTCTTTGATAGAATTGAAAAATGACAAACAAGATAAAGATTTCAGTATGATAAGTATTTTATATTAATGATTCAAATATTTGATATTATTTATTTTATTAAAAATTATAATTATTATATATAGAATTCGAGGGTGATGCATTGTTAAGTCAATCAGCAATTTTCTTCGTTGCTGGACGCGAATCAAGTGTATCAACTATATGCTTCACACTTTATGAACTAGCTAAACATCCAGAAATTCAAAAACGAACACGAGAAGAGATTAATAAGAAATTAAAGGAACATGGAATGACTTATGAAGGTGTTCAAAGCATGAAATATCTTCATCAAGTTGTATCAGAAATTCTACGACTTTATCCTCCGGCTCCAATTATCGATCGAGTTGCCGTGGAGGATTACAAGGTGAGCCAAGAATTAAAATGTCAAGAATTGATATTATTTTATACATATATATTTTAAAAAATTAATTCTTAAAAATTTATTTGTCAAATTTATATGAAATATTTATATTTTTGTAACTTTCATTAGTAATTCTTTAAAATTTTTATTATATATTATTTTTTTAATAAAACGAAGTAAGTACGTAATCGAAGCATTATATAATCAAGCAAACATAATAGATAAATTGATCTGTATCTATTTATAAATATGTTTCATAATGAAAATTCATCGCATTAATAAATTTTTTTTTGTCATATCTATATCTATACAAATATATTTTCTTTTTTCTCCAATTATTTTAAACTTATTTTTATGTTTAATTCGTTTGATTTTATAATTATTCTTTTTCTTGCACAAATGAAAAATATAATAAATAATGCATGAATTTGAATAATAAAAGATTCATGAAAAAAAATGTAAATATTTTTTTCACTGTTAAAAGGCTATTAAAAGTCTATTTACATGCTATCTGAATATCTTTTAATATTCTTATATATGTAAGATTTGCAATAACAAAATACATATCTGCAATTTTCATTCGTTATATAACATTCATTTAACAAATTAGCAATTTTTTTTATTTCTTTTTATCGAATTAATAAAATTAATAAAATTTTATATCAAATAATATTTTTGACTGACTTACAAAAATTAATTTTTTTTTTTAATATTTGATTTAAAATAGCAATAAAACAATTATTTTTCATAGAATAACAATTATTTTATATTTTTTAGATACCAGGAACTGATATAGTCATAGAAAAAGGAACATCAGTTTTCATAGTTCTAACTGCACTTCACTATGATCCAAAATATCATCCAGATCCTCTCCGTTTTAATCCTGATAGATTTAGTGATGAAAATAAAGAAAATATCAAGCAATGTACATATATGCCATTTGGAGAGGGACCAAGAATTTGCATTGGTAAATTGATATTTATAAAATTATTACAATATTATTAATATTTATTATTATTATATTTACTATAATATTCACTAATATTTATTATAATAAAATATTTCTTATAGGAGCTCGAATTGGGCAACTGCAATCGCTTATTGCTTTGATTACTATAATTAAAAGTTATGAAATTTCATTAAATTCTAAATGCAAAGGTGATCTTGATATTCGTAATATTTTTGTATCACCAATAAACGACTTTAGTTTAAATTTAACAAAAATATAAATAATTTTTATATTTTAATTTTTCTTTACAAATAAAATGTTTAATTTATACTACATTTTATAATAAAAATATTGTATTACGCATAAAATTTTACAATAATAATAATACAATATTTAATAAATATAAAATATTTAATCCAGTTTTAAAAAAATACAAAATTTCTTGCATGTTGTATTGATTTCTTTGAACTGAAGTCGAAAAAGAAATACACCAACATATATAATATATATGCTTTATAAATATTTTTTTTATATATCGTGTATATTATTAATTAAATTTATTCACCATTTAAAACGAATAATGTCAAATTATTGTATAAAAATACATATATAGAATATTTCTAACAAATAAACAATAAATAATATATATTTGGAAAAGAAAAGAAGAAGAGAGAGTAATAAAAATAACGATAAACGGAAGAGAATGATAAAGCAACGCAAAAGGAAGAATTGATAAAAGAAAAAGAAAGAGAAATCGATAAAGAAGCATAAGAGGAAGAAGATAAAGAAGAAAAGAGAAAAATGACAAAAGAGATTCAGAAGAAAATAACAAAGAGTGCAATGATAAAAAATGGATAAGAAAGATGATAAAATAAAGGAATGATTAAAGGAGAAAGGAAAAAGACAAAGAAGAAAGAAAGAAGAAAATCATAAAAAAGAATGTGATAGCTAAGGACAACAGAAGGTAAGTGATAAAGAAAGGAGAAGAAAAATGATAAAGGAGATAAGTAACAGGGATAAAAAAAGGGATAAAAAAAAGAAAGAGAATGATAAAGGAAGAAAAAGATGCAATGGAAGACTGACGGCAATAGAGACAAGAGAATGTGAATGAAAAAAAAAAAAGAATAACAAAGAAGGATAAATATAGAACGATAATAGCAATTAATTAATTTATTCATTGTTTAATAAAATAAAAATAATATTGTTGTTTTAATAAAAAATAAATCGATAATTTCTTTTTAATAAAAAAATATTTATTATATTCAACAGATTTTTTTCAATATATATTTGAATTTATTCGTGTTTAATCAGCGACATGTATCCAACATTACGGCTTGATTACGCGCTCCGTTTTTTATTTTTTATTAATAATTCGTTAACAAAATTATAATTTCATAAAATTTTCGTAAAAATATTGCTTGAATTTAGGAATATCTGGTTAATTGATATTCCTATATTTTTGGAATATTCTATATATATATATTTTCATTTGTAAGAAAATAATATAATATAAACTTAGTTATATTATTATTATATTCTTATATATTATTATATTCTTCTTATGATAAAATTATAATGATAAAAGTAATAACAGACAAAATAATTTATATGATTAAATGATGAAAATAATGAAGCAATATTTTGATTTCATCTAATCTATATCTAATTCTTAATCTAATGATTAATTTATACTTTATAAACAAATTGTTAATCTATATTACTTGTATTATATGTATTATTATTCTAAAGTTTCATATAATCACTAAAAATTGGCACTAAAAATTTCATATAATCAAATAGTTTCTGAAATATTTGGATGGATTGATACTTAATATATAAGATTTAAAAAAATTATAAAATATTCAGTTCTTGAAAATGTCAGTGTAAAGAAATATGTAAAAAATAAATATACTAAATATCATAATTAAAATTAAATAAAATAATCAAAAAACCTTTAAATGTTTCTTTAATTAAATGACCAAAAATTGTTTTCTAAAGAGATAGATAAGTAAAAGAATAATATATAAAACATGAAAAAAAAATAGTTATAATAGATAAATAAAAATTATTTCATAATTAAATATATATATAAATAAATACTAATAAGTAAATAATATAAATATATAATATAATACCACAAAAATTTCTACCAGAATTCCTAGAAAAATTTCACATATCAACTCTTGTTATATTTCAATTGTTATATATTGTTATATATCAATTATATTTTTCTAATACAAAATCGAAATTTGGTCAAAGTCAAAAATTTTTATTTTAGAATTTCCAAAAAAATTTTACGTAAGATTTCTTTTCGAAATATATAATTCTTATTCATTATAGATGAAGTAATTTTAATAACTCTTCTATGATTATGAATAATTATGGACTAAATAAGATTTCATAAAATAATTTCTAATAGGTTTTTTTAATTAGTTTTTGAAAAATAAATTAATTTTTTTATTGTCAATATATAAAAAATTTCAGTATTTTTAAAAGAGATAGTATAACTAATATGACTAATTAAAAACTATTTACAAATTTACTTTGCTATTTGTAACAATATGCGATCATTTTATTTTTACAATAATGTTAGTTAAATGTTAGTCATATTTTTAAAGTACGGGAAAAATCAATTATGATTTCAATATTGTAAAATATTGTAAAATGCTGTATTAAAATTGTATTTTTGTTATATTATAAAGGGACAAATATTAAAAGAAATATTTGTTTTAAATATTTTATTATTAAATCAAATAAGAATATTTTTATTCATTTTCTTGAGAACGTAACCTTGCACTGGCATTAGTTACTCTTATTGAAAGTTGTTGAGCACGTTCAACAATGGATTTACGTTTTTTACTGCTCACACCATGAGCAATTTCAGCACAGAATTTTCTGTTTTGCATCATTAAAACTTCCAGTTCCTATAAATCAAAGAAAATAAATTTCATTTGTTATAATTATTAAAAATAAGTTAATTTATTATAAAAAAATATTCTTTACAGAGAAATAAATAAAATAGATATCTTTTGTAATAATAAAAGAAAAAGAAAAAATCTATATCATATAAAAATATATTTATTTAGAAAATAAGAATGCATAATCTTTTACTAATTTTATTAATATTAATTTATGAATAATATTATAATTTTTTACTAATTATTAAAATTATTTAATTTTTTTTTTTACCTTGACATTATGTACCAAAACTTTTCTAAAACCAGTTGGCAACATGTGACGAGTTTTTTTGTTACTTCCATAACCAATATTGGGCATCAAATATTGTCCCTTAAAACGCCTACGAACTCTGTTATCAATACCTTTAGGTTTACGCCAGTTTCTCTAAAAATTTATTTTATCATCACATATTTATATCTATATCAAATTAAGATTTTCGAAATTAAAAAGATTTCTAAATGAAAAGTTCATAAATAATAATGAATAATATAATAAATAATATACCTTTAATTTACTATAACGATCACTCTGGTGACGAATGAACTTTTTTGTTCTTTTTTTCACAATTGTAGGCCTATATACTGGACGAATAGCCATTTTTATAAGGAATTACAAGACTGAAATTAAAAATATAAAGATAACCTAGATCATCACATATTTGTTAATCATAAAACAATAATAGTAAATTATTTTAAAAGAAAAATATAATATATTCAATTACTCTTTATTTATCTATATTAAACTAATATATATATGTTTTATATTACATAGATGATTTTCATTCAGTTTTTGGATTTTCTATAATTCACATACCGTCTTTTATTACACACCGAATGAAAAAGGTTATGTTCAACATGAACTAATAATATATATAGTAATACCACAGATAGAACATCGTTATGGGAAGTTAAAAATAAAGATGCAAAGGAAATCTAGTAACATAAGAAGAACCTAAAGTCTGTTTTATAAAACGAGTCACTAAATGAAAATAAACCATATCATTTAATAAATGACTTTTGTTATTGGTTATCGAATTGTTCAGAATTAGTATTATTGATTTTACTATATTCTTTTGCATATTTTTATATTGATTGAACGCTAAATTAATTTATTTTTATGTAAATGAAATTGTATTTTTAATTTTTAAGAAATTTTTTGTCAAATTAAATTCATATTTTTCTTTATTTTAATTTAAAAAGTTTGATTATTTTAATAATACATTTTTAAATAGAAAATATTTTAAGATTGGAAATTCATTGTTAGTTTTATAATTTTATTTATGTACAATAATATCTCATTAAACGCACTGTATAATATTTATTAAGATTCTACAGTCTATTTTTATATTTATATTATATAAAAATATCTAATAAATAATTTTAGTATTATTGCTATGTAAAATTTTATTCTCAAATATTAATTTGTATTTCTTATATAAAATCAAAACCTTATTTTATAAAAATAAAAAATATATATAAATTATATATATATATATAATTTTATAAATATATAAATATAATATAATATGTATAATAATATATATATAATATATATCTATATATATATATATATATAATATATGAAATATATATATTATTTATTCTTCATAATAATACAAAATTAAATATTAATATTTATTAGAAAATAAAATAAAAAATTTAAAACATTTTTAATTTATTTGTAAATAATAAAATAGTAATAGATAAATAATAGAATAATAATAATAAATAATAGTTTTTTAATCATATGTCAAAGCAAATAGTCAATCTACTATATAAAAATCCAATATATGTGACATTACGAAAAGTTACCAGATACAGTCTGCTATATCTTTCTGTCAAAGTAAGGCAACGCGTTCTGTAATGAATTTGTGTAATGAGCAAGAAAAGTGAACGGATAAATGTGGCATAAAATGGCTTTACCGGAGTTTTTCGTTTAAAATACTTAAAATAATGTAACATATGCAGGTAAAAAGTACCAATATATTAAGATTTCAATATGATATGATGTTTCTAATTTATATAAAAATTTAAAATATTAATAAATTATTTCCTTTGAAATTATATCATAAATTATTTATTTGTTTATTATTTTAATTAAATATAGCAAATTTTTTTTTATATTTAATGATAATGATTTTAAATGACATTAATTTCAAATACCAAATACAGAATATTACATGACTTGCGATAGTTGTACCGTAAACTGATATACATTCGAATATTTATTATATATACATTAAATTAAAAAATTTTTTTAATATTGTTTATTATCGTAGGTTCTTGAAAAAAAATAAAAATTAATATATTTTATATAAGAAATTGTATGAAATATAGTTTTAATTTCACTTGACATACTTTCTTTTTTTTTATTGTTTGTATTGTTATATCAATTTATTATATATAATTATTTATAATTTTATTATTATTTATTCTATTATATAAATTTTGATATATTCCCATTTACAGCAATATAGAAAAATATAATTGATTGGTACTATGTTTTAAAACATGCCCTCTGAGATTAATGTTAAAAATATAGCTTGTGAAAAAGATAATAAAGAAAATGAATCTGAAGAACAATCTGTTACATTATTAACAGTTGACACAATAAATGAAGGATCTTCAACTACGGTAAATCATGTGGAAACTACTACTATAAAAAGTAGTAATAAAAAATGTAATAAAAAAATATTTATGTCTAGTGTTAAAAATGATTTTATAGAACAAAATGAAAATGCTTCATTGTCATCAGATGTAATCTGTGCATCAAATGAAAATGGTTTGCAGCAACAAGAAGCATCTTCTGAAGAAGTAATTAATAAAATAAGTAATATTCAAGAATTGAACTTACATGAAGAATCAAATGCATGTTGTGAATCAACATGTAATAAAGAAAATATAATTTCCAAATCTGCTAGTATAGCAGTATTACCAGCAAGATGTGAAACTGATAATATTATTGTTGCTCCAAATATATTGAATGATGAAATTATACATAATTCAAATCAGAAACATATATTATTGTCTCATAAAAATTTAACAAGAAAAAAGTGTTTTCTGGCAAGTGTAGATAGTAGTTCTGGAAAGATAAACAGTTTTATAGAACAACTGCCTTTATCTTCCAAAAACATGATTAGAAAGAAACAATTTTTTAATAAAGATTTGCAATCTAGTAGTACAGAATCACAATATGAACAAAATGTAGGAGACAGACATAACAATAATGATGATAATGTCTCACAACAATTTAGTTCTCAATTTCAGAATAGAGATATAAAAGGTGCTTGCAGTTTACCTCTACAAGATGTAGCTTCATGTAGTTCTGATGAACAATCACAATTTCTAAGTACTTCGATAAATGAAACACATAGTAATGATATTGCTAATGCACATAAATCATTAAATTTTACAGAAAATAATAATAAGAATACAAATGAAAATTTAGGCATATTAAATGAAGCTGGTAGTTCACATATGTCTAAAAGTGTGCCAAAATCACAGAACACTTTGACAGACTTAGTACATTGTAATGATATTATAAAGAAACCATTTAAACTGCCAATTTTAGAAAATTTATCTGAAACTGCCAGTGCTCAACAAACTGAGCTGGAAGAAAATGCTGTAGCATTATTAGAACCATCAATTAGAAAAAATCATTTAGAGGAAGCACAAGGCATTGAAATAGAACCGCGTTCTTCAAATAGTAGTGATGCAAGCAATTCTGATACAGAATCACAGCAAGCAATCTTAGGTCATAATGGGACCAAAAAGGTGCAATTATTTTATTCAAAAATTTATTATTATATGAATTCATAATACAATAAATAACTTAGCTTTTTATTATTATTTTTAATGTTTAATGTTATTTATCTATCTAATTTTTTTTTTATACTGAATCAAATGATAAATATTTAACATATTTAACATATGCAAATTTATTTATATTTATAATATATTTAAATTTATTTAATATATAATTTTCTTTGCACTTTTATATGTGCATGTATAATATATGTAATTTTTATTCCACAATTGTAAATAGATTAATATTACAATCCTTCAAATTTATAAATTAAATTTTAGTATCAAATATATTGAAATTAAAATTGTTTTAAAATTAAAGTTTATGAAATATATTTTTTACTTCAGAGACCATGTGATACAAATGGTATTGTAACAAAAGAAGGTGTGGAATATTATCAGTTATGGCGAAGTACAGAAGGCTTTTCATTTCCTGAAGGTTTATACGAAACATTATATCCAAATCCTCCACCATTACCACCACGGGTAACTCACAAACTTTTGCATAGAAGTAATGCTTTGCCAACTGGTCCACCAGAATTACCTAAAAGACATCCTCAAAAATATTCTGCACCTTTGCATCCTGAAGATTGTTTTGGATTTGAAATCGTAGATGTTGATGAAGCTTCTAATTCAAAGGTAATTTAATAAAATGTATGCATTACAATTAATTACAATAAATTACAATAAATATACATTATAATAAATATAATTTTAGAATTTATACGTAAAATAAATATTAATGTCTTATATATCTTATATAAAATTTTTTATATTTGTATAATGCTATTATATTATTATTATTAATTCTTTTTTTAACTTATATTGAACTATTAAATATTTAAATATCTAATATTTTAGTCGCGAAGAGCTGTTACAAAAAGTATAGCGCTGTTGAGTTCACCAAGACCACCTAGACCATTAGAAAGACCAATATCCAGTTTAACAAATCAATTAGAATGTCCACCAACACCTACACATCGTCCGAAGCCATTACGTCCTTTACCGATGTGCCAAACATCTAATGTACCATTATCATCTGAAGAACCTTTGCCTCCATGTAAGAAATCTATCATAACTTTTTATAACATTATATACATAATCTAATTAAGAAAATAAATTTTACATTATTATTGCAGCATGGGAAGCAAGAATCGACAGTCATGGTCGGGTATTCTATATAGATCATATTAATCGAACGACAACTTGGCAGAGACCTAGTTTAACAACACGAAACACTGGTTGCGATCTTCGAAGACAGCAATTAGATAGACGTTATCAAAGTGTTCGTCGAACCATTTCTCGACCTGACAATATTGATCGTGAACCATCTAGTTCACAACATACAAATGGAAATAATTTCGAGAATATTGAACGGGCGAATGAACGAATTGAAAGAAATGAAACTGAACCATTTGATATCAGTATGAGTCCTCCAGTATTATTTTTAACAAGGCCCGATTTTTTCACAGTATTACATAGCCATGCAGAAGCAGTGGAATTATATAATCGTAATCCTAGTTTAAAACATATGATTAGTAAAATTAGAAGAGATACTGCAGTATTTCCAAGATATGAACATAACAGAGATTTGGTAGCATTAATAAATTTTTTTGCTGATTCAGCTAAAGAACTTCCAAGAGGTTATGAATCAAAACTTGATAGAACAGGCAAAGTAAATATATTATGATTAAAAATTTTATTTGTTAGAAATTTTCTTTGTGAAAGTAAAACATTATTTTAATAATCATATTTTCAGAGATTTTTCATTTGTCATGCTAGAAAAGCAACATCTTTTATTGATCCAAGATTGCCTACTGAATCAATTCACATACGAACATTAATAGATGAAGCACCAGTACCACCACCTAGACCTCAACAATCAGCTATCACAACTATACCAGATATACCCGTAGCTTATAATGACAAAGTTGTTGCTTTCTTGCGTCAACCTAATATAATGGATATTTTAAAAGAAAGACATTCAGCATTGGGGCAAAATATTGCACTTCGAGAAAAAGTAAATACAATACGAATTGAAGGTACAACTGCTTTACAACGATTAGGACATGATGTACCTCTAGCATTATTATTAAGGTATAATATAATCTTAGTTTTGAATGAAATAAAGAATAAAATGATATAAATATTGAATTTGTTATTACAGCTTATTTGAACAAGAAATTATGTCATATGTACCTGGAAACGTTGGCAGATCTCCATTAGGTAGTCCGCATGCTTCGCCTGGCTTAACAAGAGCTTCTGCTAGAGCTCCAGCTCCCTACAGAAGAGATTTTGAAGCTAAACTTAGAACATTTTATAGGAAATTAGAAAGTAAAGGATATGGACAAGGTCCAGGAAAATTAAAGTAAGAGTTTATGATAAAAACTATAAAAAGTATAAAAGTATATTTATTTAAATAAATATATTTTTATACTTTTTATAGTTATATTTTATATTTCATATTTTTTTATGTTATATATTTTTTTCATATTTTATTTAGATTGCATATTAGAAGAGAACATTTTTTAGAAGATGCTTTTACTCGCATTATGGCTGCTTCAAAAAAGGATTTACAAAAAAGTAAATTAGTAATTATGTTTGATGAGGAAGAAGGTGTAGATTATGGTGGTCCATCCCGTGAATTTTTCTTTCATCTATCGCGAGAACTTTTTAATCCTTATTATGGATTATTCGAATATTCTGCTAACGATACTTATACTGTACAAGTATCGCCAATGTCAGCTTTCGTAGATAATTATCATGATTGGTTCAGATTTTCAGGCAGAGTCTTAGGTTTAGCTTTAGTTCATCAATATTTGCTAGATGCCTTTTTTACGAGACCATTTTATAAAGCTCTTTTGAGAATACCAGCAAGTTTAAGTGATTTAGAAAGTTTAGATCAAGAATTCCATCAAAGTTTAATGTGGATTAAAGAAAGAGATATAAGTATCGAACCATTGGAATTAACTTTTTCGGTCACGGAGGAACTTCTTGGACGAGTAGCTGAACGTGAATTAAAACCAGGAGGTAGAAATATTGCTGTTACAGAGAAAAATAAGAAAGAATATCTTGAAAGAGTTGTACGTTGGAGACTCGAGCGTGGTATTGCTGAACAAACAGAATCTTTAGTTCGTGGATTTTATGAAGTTGTAGATCCACGATTAGTATCAGTTTTTGATGCACGAGAATTGGAATTAGTAATAGCTGGAGCAGCAGAAATTGACCTTAATGATTGGAGGACACATACAGAATACAGAAGTGGTTATCATGATGCTCATCCAGTAGTAGAATGGTTTTGGAGCAGTATAAGTCGATTTACTAATGAACAACGATTAAGATTACTACAGTTTGTTACTGGTACATCAAGCATTCCATATGAAGGATTTGCAGCTTTACGTGGATCTACAGGACCACGGAAATTTTGCATTGAAAAATGGGGAAGACCAAATAGTTTACCCAGGTATAAATATTTTTATTTTGAAAATAATTTAATAAAATTATTTTAGGAAACTGTAATTACTATGATGTTGATAATTTTTAAATTTATTGATAATATTGTTTCATTTATTTGGTAATATTATTTTTTAAACTAGATATTTTTCAGAGCTCATACATGCTTCAATCGTTTGGATCTTCCACCATATCCTACACCTGAAATTTTATATGAAAAGCTTTTATTGGCTGTAGAAGAAACAAATACTTTTGGAATAGAGTAAAACAATTTGTTACGATTACAGCAAGTGCATAAGAAAAATATCATATTATGAATGAAGTGTTATTGGATTTAAAGGTACATTAATTATTCTCATATTTAAAAACTCGTGATTGGATTTTTAAAATCACTACAATCAAAACTGTATCAAAATGTATATATTTAATAGAAACAGTGTTGCGCATATTTTGAAAATTTTAAATATTGTATACATGTTGCTGTAATCTATTTATATTAAAATTAAATAATAATTCGCGCAGTACATTTCTTATATAAAAATTATAGATTTAATACATTATAAAAAAAAATACTTAGATATAGATATATGCAATTACTTTTATTCAAATACTGATGGTTATAGAAAATGTTGGAAGAATACACACACACATATTGTAGGTATAGAACAAAAATTAAATTTGAAATTGCAAAATTAAATTTGAAATGCAAGAATAGTTGATTTATTTGTATTTATTTTAATGTAATTTTTAGAAAAACAAAAAATTTCTTTTCTTTATATTTTATAAAAATATTCTTTTGAATTTTTTATAAAACTTGAAAAATTAATATCGCATTTTATCGTTTTTTACAAAAATATATAATGCAACTATTCTATTGTTTTTTTAATTTATAGGTATACTGATTTCTAGTCTATATTTTTAAATATTAAGTTATGCAGTTATTTCTTCAATATTTTTGGACATTCCATATCGATTTAATATTTTCGTAATTAATTTTGAATTATGTAAAGAAATAAGAAGAATGTTTATAAAGCAAAAAATTATTATTATATATTTAAAAATATCTTTTTATAAGATATCATACAGTTTTATAAATATTCTTTCAATATGTTTTATATTATTTATCTTCAGCTTAAGGTAAAAATTTCAATTTAAATTTATTAAATAAAAATTATTTGAAGTTAATGAATAGGTAACAAAAATATAAATAATATATGAAAAATATAAAATTAATGAAAGTAATATGAATAATAACTTATTGTTCAGTCTCTTTCATATTTAATATTAATATATTAATACATTTTACAGAATTTTATTTGATACATAAAATATTAATTTCATTTATTTAATATTTTAAAACTAATTTTAAAAAAACTTATTCTACAAAAATATTATAATATTATATTACTTGAAAAATTGTGAATTAAATATTCTTATGCTATATTACTTGAAAAATTGTGATTTAAATATTCTTATGCTTCAAAATTTACTCTAGCTTTTGAACTTTAATCTTTTGTGATTTTAGTATAAAAAATTTTTGTCTATAAATCATTTAGTCGTTTCTTATCTTAAAATAAAAAAAAAGAACATATATGAAGTAAAATATATGGATTCTTGTAATTTGCAAAAACTAATAAAATTTTATTTATACTTTTTTTGATGTAAAATTGCATTAAAAAATAATTTAATAAAATTACTTATAGAATTCAAATTATTTACAATGAAATATTAAATATTTATAAACATGGATAAAATAAATAACTTACATTATTAAATATAAAATATAAAATCATTTTTGTATATTATTTATTTTTAAAATTTTATTTAAATGATTGTCTGATTTTGTGTGATGATAATGATAAATAATAATAATAACATTAATATAATAATAATAATAAAAATAATATTTATTAAATGGAAATAACTATATTATGTGATTGTTGAAAATAAGTTGCACTTTATAATGTCTGTAAACTAGTCATATAGCATGGCAAATTATAGTATTTAGTATGTATTGTATAAGTTTTGGACATTATAATCATAGAAAACAATATTTAGAATGAACCACGAGTGTGTGAGATTCTTTACTTTATTGTTAAAGAAAATAAAATGTGCCTCTTTTGTTATGTTACATTAAATATTGTTATTCTTTCCTTATATATAGTTTCCAAACTTTTTTCATGTAAAAATAACTATGTTTTTTAATTAATAATAATTAGAATAATTACAAGAAATAAAATATTCTGAAAAATTTGAAACTTAATGATTAGTCTTTTGGAAAAATTTTAAAAAGAATTTTACAATTATATATTTATTTGTTAACATATAAATTCATATATTATTTATCACATTAAGTAAAAAAAACTTTAAGTATCCTTTATTTTTTTAAAGATATTTTAAAAAATAATTAAAAAATATGTAATGATCGATAACTATTATTTAAAGTTTTTTATATAAAATCGAATTGATGGATCATTTTTAATAAGAAAAATTGATCAATAAAGTTTTTAATAATTTCGCATGTATTCATTATTACAATAATATACAATAGAAATGCAATATATGATAGAAATTATATTTACATCATAAATTTGATATTATATTGTACGGATTTATTTTAAAAAATATAAGAACTTATTATTTTAATATAAGATTTTCAATAAATATTTATTTAATAAAAATATGACAAATGACTGATACTGCAGTCTATGCATACGCATAGTACAAAATCTGTTTAAATCAATAAATGTCAGGTTATGAAGGTCATGACAGGATATAAGAACAAAAATAATGAGGGTAAAGAAGACAGTATCGTACTTAAATATAAAAAAAATCAATTAAGAATTAAAATCAAGTTTTTAAAATATATTTTTAATATTATTATAATTATTTTGATTTTCATATATCATTTATATTAAAATAATATTTTATAATAAGTATTTTATAAGTTATTTCTTTTTTTTTAAATAAAAAATATGTATAGTTATATACATATTTTTATACGTATGTATATATTTATTGTATATATTATTAATAATATATATATATATTATATTTATAATATATATNAATATTAAAAAATAAATAAAATTTAAAATCAATATTTTATATGTATTTATATTGTATTATGATAATATTAAAGTTTAATTTTATATCCTAGATTAATATGTGATTGAATGAAATAGTAATTGAATGAAATAATAAAAATATATGTACCTCCTAAAGTATGAATCTGGTAGAAAGATTAGAAATTAATTTTTTAACAATATCAAAAACATTATATAAATATAGTGTTTTTATTAAAAATAATTTATATATAATATATAAATATGCAAATATGCAAAAATATGCTATTTAATAATTCTTATTATTTCACTTTTTGAGAGAAATAAAATATTATTATTATTTAAAAGAAAATAGTTAAAAATTTTAGATTCAATTTAAAATTAATAAAAATTTTAAACAAATTTAAATTAACTTTTGTTAAATTTATTACGTAAAAAAAAACTATACATAAAATAGTCTAAATATTATAGTCACTGTTCAAAATACGAATGATTTACAAATATTATCAATAAATTAAAAATGATTATTAAAATAAAATTTTGATATTTTAAATATTTAATAAAATATTTAGAAAAATAATTTGAAAAAATATAAGAAGCGACGCCCACGCAAGTTACAGCCCTGAGAACGCATGATATCCGCCGACAATGCTGCTTCATATGCGCAAAGAGGCAAGTCGTACAGCGCGCGCGCACATTTAGTTCGACGCGTTTGCGTTAAACTTTGTCTAGACTTCTCATCGATTGGTTTTTAGGAAACCAAGTATTAAAAAAAATCATTTTCAGATTTAGCATAGAGTAGTAATGTATTAGGAAACAAGATCGTCGCGTATTATTTATTGTCCATGTTCTTTTTTCAATCTAATATAAGTACAATCGTTGATTCTCACTTTTGCACACGCAAATCAATCCACCCGCAAAATCATCGAACAACGGCAGCCATCTTTACTGGCTCCGAAACGGGCTGTGGTTTGTGACAGAGAGACGGTAGTGGTTCTTCATGTGGTTCACGCGACCATCTCATCGCCTATGCACCCTACGAGAGATTGGAAATCATTTTTAAGTGTGGCTAATTAGAAGAACTAAGGAACTCGTCTCACGAATTCGAGCTACCAAAATATGGCAATGGAGACGCCAAGAGAGCGTGAGATTGCCGCGGAGGACAGTATTAAGGTAGTCTGTAGATTTCGACCTTTGAACGACTCCGAAGAAAAAGCTGGTTCGAAATTTATCGTAAAATTCCCCTCTGGTGGTGAGGATAATTGCATCTCTATCGGGGTATGTATTTTACATCATTATCTTTTTTAATTATTATGTTCGTTAACCATGTTCAGCTTATGTGTGATGTCATCGTGCACAGCTGACAGCTGCTCTCGGTTCTTCTCTTTGCCTAATATCTTATCTATAAACCGCATGCTTACATTTTACACGTATTACAAAATTTTTTCGAACAATGTACGATGATTCACTTTTGTTATTTTCAGTAAAATAAATTTAATTTCATCTTCATCGGTACTCATTTTGCTGAACGATTTTCTTACGTTGACATATCTAAGTGGTCGATTAAATTTTAATTCGAAATAAATATAATAAATATATAATATTAAATTATTATCAGGTTTTTTTGTTTTATTTCATTGTTTTAATTCATTCAAACATCAATTTTTATCTTAATAACGATTTAACTTTAGATTTGTCAATAAATATAAATTTGATTTTATAAAATATTTAATTGAATTCGTATTCGCTATATATTAATTTAATAAACGATCTTATTTTTTATAATTGCTAAATTTTTTTATAAAATATATGTATACTTAATGTTTTTTAATATGTTATATGAGTGATTTCATCAGCACTGAGAAATAAATTCACATTTTAAAAGATAGATAAAATATAGAGATTATCAAATCATTTCAAAGATTAGTTTTTCCAATAGATAGAAAATATATAAATTCAATAATGTAAAATAAAAATGTATTTTTATAATTATCTATGATTCATATATTAAAATATGTATTAATGTATAAAAAATCATTAAACAGAATTGCAATTCTATATTATTTATTAAATTAAAACTTGAAATTATTTCTATTATTTTTAAATATGTTATGATTTGAAATATACTGAAATGCATATATATTATTTTTAAATAGATATTATTTTAAATAAATATTATGTTTATAAATGTACCAATTCTTTCTCATATGAAAGTCTTTTGATCTGGTGCTTAGTAAAGATATTGCTATTGTTTCAAGAGGTTTCTGAAACAAAGCTTTATTGAGTGCAATTGTCCCCCTTTTTTCTTATATTCTATAGAGATTTAGAAAATGTCTTTTCTTATTTATGATTTCCATGTTATATTTTATATTTTATTTTATTCATAATTTATTATAAAATACATAATATAAAAATAAAATTTGATTTGATAAAATAAAATTAAATCATTACTCATTCAAAGTTGACAAGTATTTGTATTTGTATATATTATATTGTTATTTTTTAAAGTCAACTATTTAAATCATCATTCTTATTCAAAGATTTTAAGATTTTCATAATAATAAAATAAAAGTAATAATAAACAATAATGATTGAAATATTTTAAAAAATACTTTTCTAAAAGCTTTTCTCATAAATCATTATTTTGCATAATTAAATAACTTAGTATTTTATTAAAAATAATGAAATTTTTTTCTTTTTTGATAATGATTGATTCTTTCTTATTAAATAATAAAAATTTTTTTAACTATTATGTTTATTAATTTTAATATTATATTAGCAATTAATTTGTTTTATAATTTTTCGATTTATATTTTTCTATTTTTCTAATAGTATAGTTATTTTATCTATCTTATTTTTTATCTATCTTACGATGAATGAAAAAATCTATCGCTCGGACTCATTCATTCATAATGAGTCTTCTAATCATCAATATTCATAGTTTCCAACTTTTTTGAAGTTTTTTGACATTATTTTATGATTTCAATAAAAATTTTTTTATATTTTCGAAGTTTGCTTTCTTCATAAATCTTTTCATCATCGCTACCGAAGTTTATTGCATGAATCGTTTATTAATTACAACTTTTATAACACTTTTTCTTTTATTGTATCTTTCTTTTTTAATATTTACAGAAATTAATTATCTAATTATTTAACTAATTATCATCAATTTTTGTTGATTGTAATTATTGTTATTATTATTATTATATTAATATTATATTATATTATATATTATATCAATATAATAATAATAATATTATAATATATAATATCTATAATTGCAAAATTTTATTTCTTTTTTTTTTTTAAATTTTTAAATATTTAATATGACTATTTTATCGCACTTTTACTTCTTTTTTCTTTGTACCAATCAAATATTCAAAAGTATTTAAAAAACTTATTTAATTGAACAATTACAAACTTTAATTAAAAATTTAAATCACTCTATTATCTGATATAAATATTTATAATGCTATATTATATTTATATGTTTATATAATTTAAAGACAATGTATACATAACTGACATTGATTAAGAAAACAAAGAATATTTTGTTCGCGGCTATTATAACGGAACATATTTTAGTGTATTATATTTTTTATTATGTTTAATGTTCAAAATGTTTATTTAATTATTAAAAATTCTATTCTATACAGTTAATATGGATATGTTCATAAATACAAATTAATAAAATAAAATAATATATTAATGTATAATTTAAATGATTTATATTATATAATTAAAATTTTCTGAAATTTATGATTGTTTCCAGATTTTTCATGAAAATATATGTTCTTTAATATTATATTATTTTTTAGGGAAAAGTATATCTTTTTGACAAAGTTTTTAAACCAAATGCTACTCAAGACAAAGTTTACAATGAAGCGGCTAGATCAATTGTCACAGATGTGTTGGCAGGGTATAACGGCACTATTTTTGCATATGGTCAAACATCTTCAGGTAAATTAAAATATATATTATAATTTGTTGATTTCTTATATTAATTATAAAAATTAAATTCTAATTATAAAATTTTATAGAATGAATTTTATTTAAAAAATACTATAGTTTTTTTTAATAAAATATTTATGCATAAATTAGGAAAAACACATACCATGGAAGGTGTTATTGGAGATCCAAATAAACAAGGTATTATTCCCAGAATTGTTAATGATATTTTCAATCATATTTATGGTATGGAAGAAAATTTGGAATTTCATATCAAGGTATCATACTTTGAAATCTATATGGACAAAATTAGAGATCTTCTTGATGGTAAGAATATTATCTATATTTAATTTTTTTTATATTTAATGTAACATAGCTTATTAATTAAAATTAATTAGTTTCTAATTTAATTTCTTTTATTTTTAGTTTCTAAAGTGAATTTAAGTGTGCATGAAGATAAGAATCGAGTTCCATTTGTAAAAGGTGCAACAGAACGCTTTGTATCTAGTCCTGAAGAAGTATTTGAAGTTATAGAAGAGGGAAAATCAAATAGGCACATTGCAGTAACTAATATGAACGAACACAGTTCACGTTCTCATTCTGTATTTTTAATAAATGTGAAACAAGAAAATTTAGAAAACCAAAAGAAGCTTTCTGGAAAATTATATCTTGTTGATTTGGCTGGTTCAGAGAAGGTGCATTATAAATATATCTATTTCATTAAATATCTATACCTTTTTTTTTTTTTTTCAAATAAAAGAATATATTAGTTTTGTTTTTATATTTTAGGTTTCTAAAACTGGAGCAGAAGGAACTGTACTAGATGAAGCAAAAAATATCAATAAATCTCTATCAGCACTTGGCAATGTAATATCAGCTTTAGCTGATGGAAATAAAACTCACATTCCTTATCGTGATTCAAAATTGACTAGAATTTTACAAGAATCTCTTGGTGGCAATGCCAGAACTACAATTATTATTTGTTGTTCACCAGCTAGTTTCAATGAATCAGAAACAAAATCGACATTAGATTTTGGTAATAGAAAAATTTCTTGATTTCTTTCTGACAAATGAAGTTTTTCAATTATTATATTATTTATTTTTTTAGGTAAACGTGCTAAAACTATTAAGAATGTTGTATGTGTTAATGAGGAATTGACAGCTGAAGAATGGAAACGTCGCTACGAAAGAGAAAAGGAAAAAGCAGCTAGATTGAAAGGAAAAGTTGAAAAATTAGAAGCTGAATTATCACGTTGGCGACAGGGTGAAACTGTTAAACCTGAAGAACAAGTTAATTTGGTTGAAGGACCAGATGTTACAACACCAATTAATATGTCTATTGAAGGTAGTATCTAACTTACTTTTTGAAAATAAAAATGTTACAATATTATTATAAATTATAATTATTTTCAGGTAAACTGGATGATGGTCCGATGCCAGCCACTCCTGGTGGCAACTTAATGGCTGGATCTTTATCTAATGAAGAAAGACAAAAATTAGAAGAAGAACGTGAAAGACTTTATCAACAGTTGGATGATAAAGATGAAGAAATCAATCAACAATCACAATATGTTGAGAACTTAAAAGAACAAATTCATGAACAAGCAGAATTAATTGCTACTGCAAGACGTGAATATGAAAAACTTCAACAGGAAGTAAATCGAACACAGCAAGAACACGAACGGGCTAAAGAAGAAGTTAAAGAAGTTTTACAAGCATTGGAAGAATTAGCAGTTAATTATGATCAGAAATGCCAAGAGGTATCTTTTGTATTAATTTTTTTATATTATTTTTATTAAGAAATATAAGAATATATATTAAATTCATATAATATTCATTTTCATAGTGTGATATTAAAAAGAAAGAAACTGAAACTTTAACAGAAGAATTATTAGCAAAACAAACAACATTAAACAGTACGGCTTCAGAATTACAACAACTACGGGATATGTCGGCTCATCAAAGGAAACGTATTGCAGAAATGCTAGCAAACTTCTTAAAAGATTTAGGTGAAATTGGGGTTGCAATTGGTGGTGATGAAAATCTAAAAGTAAAATCTTATTTATTAAATCATTCAAAAAATTTTTTTTAATTTTTTATATTAAATAAAATATAAAAAATTTTATATTTTTTAGGTTGCACCTACAGAAAGTAATGGTAAACTTGAAGAAGAATTTACTGTGGCAAGACTGTTTATTAGTAAAATGAAATCAGAGGTGAAGAATTTAGTACAACGATGTCAAGGATTAGAAAGTTTCCAAGTAGACTGTAACAAGAAAGTAAGCATTCGATTTCATACTTTTTGAATTTATTATATTTAACTTTTAATTATGATACTCATTCATAAATTTTATTTTAGGTTGCTGAATATGAAAAAGATTTGGCTGAATGTCGTTTATTAATTTCTCAACACGAAGCTCGCATGCAAACATTAACGGAATCAATGAAAGTAGCAGAAGCACGTAAACGTGCTTTAGAAGAAGATGTTGATGCTTTACGCGAAGAATGTGCCAAGTTAAAGGCTGCAGAACAGGTACAAGCAGTTACAAATAAAGAAAAAGCAGAAGAAAAAGAAGCAGCGACAAAGATGAGAGTAGCACTAGAAGAACAAATGGATCAATTGCGAGATGCTCATCAAAAACAAGTAATACATGTTAAATACATTATTCATTATATTATATGTTATTATTATTGTATTATTATTAATTATATAATATATAGGTCGCAGCACTTCGAGATGAATTATCTGAAAAACAAGAATTGATTAGTGAACTTAAAGATTTGAATCAAAAATTCACATTGGCTCATCAACAAATGCAAGCGGATTATGAACGATTAAAACAAGAAGAAGCAAATAAATCTGTTAAATTGCAAGAATTAATTTTGCTTAATGAACGTCGTGAACAAGTATGTATAAATTTTACAAAATATAAGAGCAATTAAAAAAATTTACGATTATTAATGTTTTTTTTTATAGGCTCGAAAAGATCTTAAAGGTCTAGAGGAAACAGTAGCCAAAGAACTTCAAACATTGCATAATCTACGCAAGTTATTTGTTCAAGATCTTCAAACTAGAATAAAGAAGACTATGATTGCAGAAGATAACGAAGATGATGGTGGATCATTAACACAGAAACAAAAGATTTCCTTCCTCGAGAATAATTTAGACCAACTTACAAAGGTAGATGATTGCAAATATATATTTTTATTTTATTGAATTATATCCATATATTTTTTATTTAATAGGTTCATAAACAACTTGTAAGAGATAATGCTGATCTTCGATGTGAATTACCTAAACTTGAAAAAAGATTACGGGCTACTATGGAACGTGTCAAAGCTCTAGAAACAGCATTGCGAGATGCCAAAGAAGGTGCAATGCGAGATCGTAAACGTTATCAATACGAGGTAGATAGAATCAAGGAAGCAGTTAGACAAAAGAATTTAGCTCGTCGTGGACCGAGTGCACAAATTGCTAAACCAATTAGAGCTGGTCAACATCATTTAACTAATGTTAATGCTATTAGAACGGGAAATCGTGGTAAGTAACAATTTGAATATTTATTATTTTTACATATATTTTTTTCAATGCATATGATTAAGAATATATCTATATTTTTATTGTAAAATCGTAGGTTTGTCCGATTTTATATAAAGGAATCGATAAAAATGTTATACAGTTTGGAATAAATATATTCAATATATTTGATGTTAAACTATTTAGTTTAACAAATGATATTTTCATATAAAAATATTTAAAAGACGAACAAACCTTGCGAAAATTTTAATTTTCAATTTTTTTAAATAAATGGTTATGGGTAATTTTTTATTTGTTAAAAAATTAATTTTTAGTTAATGATTTTGTTGATGTAGTTTTGATATTTGTTTATTTTTTTCATGTTTTTATTCAGATATGGGTAATAACAACGTACAGTGATCGTGAGCATAATGCCAAACCCTTCACTTTTACAGAAAACGAATGCAAGAACGCTTTCATCAATGAAAGCAATAGAGTTCCAGAGACTCTAATTTGTAGTGGATACCCATAAATGTTACAACTATATAGTAAGGGTAATAGACGTAATATATCCGCAAGGAGCACCGCCAGTTCTTTTTATTTGTCTCAAAACAAGCATGTGCTTAGGTATATTCAAATAAGTGCATTAAGTTATAAAATTAGTGCTGCATGTCCTATCGATTTGTAAATAGTTAATTTTTATAAATTATTTAACTTAATATCATGCACGATGAATAAAAGTGAATGTCTATCAAATAATCATGCAAAGGCCTCTTATGAAAAATATTTCAATATTTATTTCTTATAAAATTTTGTATACTGTATCTTTAAAAAGATAAATGAATTCTATTATAATGGAATAGAAAATAAATTTCTAAAAATGATTAATATAATTTAATCAATTTGTCTATAATAGTTTTAATTGATCTGCTATCAACATTAATATTTCCCATCAAATGAGGCAGTACTATCTAACATTTGGTAGGTATCGCTGACATGAAATGCGATTGGACATGCGGCTTTGAAAAAATTGTAGGAATGATCGTGGCTTATAAGTATTTATAATTGTAAGAATTCTCTCCATTGCTATTAACATATACACGATAAAAAATTTTTTCGGACCTTCTAGAGAGCTCACTTAACGAAAGTGTTAAGTTTGTTGGCTACTCTAAATATTATTATGGTCCAAGAACCAATGGCTTTATGAACATTTTCAACAGAAAAATTTCATCTTTATCTTTGTTCATGTTTATTTTATTAATTATAATACATTTCTCATTACATCGATCTTTATATATTCATCTAATTTAAATTAATTTATTATTGCTTATTCTTGTTTATATCAGAGGCTTTTATACTACATTTAAATTTTTATAGGCCAATAAAATTTGGTCTATAAAGAAGTCTTTTGTCTTAGATAAACGTATTAGTTTATGTTTCTTCATGTTGAGCTTATGCTCGGAAGTTACCTAGATGTATTGTACGTCTAATTGTGAGCTATTGCACAGGTCTGCTTAAGTTCCTAAAACCTGTTGCAGGCCGCCGAAAATTCGCTCACACATTCTTTTTCTTTTTTTTTTCAGTGTAATCGTTGAATGTAACGTACACATGCATTTTTTAGAAAACTATTCTTTAACTATATTTGTCAGTAATTAATGCTTTTCAATTTTTGTGTACTTTTTATGTACTTTTTTGTAATTGTTTTATTTATGATTTTCTTAAAAATGTACGAGCCACACGTACTTGATATATTGTCCGGAGCAGGAGAATTCTAAACAATATTAATTTAAGATAGGTTTCTATAAACTGTGCGCAACAAAATATTTGTTTGTGATACGTCGAAATTTTGTTACGCGCAGATTCTTTATGTGTAGACAAAAAAAATTAACATTTTCTTTATGAATCATTGTCTCTCGTTGTTGTTGACAATAACGAAAGAAATCATGTTTCCATGTGAAATCATTTTTTGTCATCTTCCGTTTTTTAACTTTTGTGATATCGAGAGTGAAATTGTGTTTGCATATTATGCAAAGACAAGTGCGTGGTGCATAATGAGTGCAATTATTATTGTCAAATGTATGTAAATATAATCGTATTCCATTACATTTATTTGGCAAATTAAAACGATCTTTGCAAGTTGCCCTACTCATAAAAGGCTACAAATATATGTATTTATTGAAAAATACACGTAACATTACTGTTTCAAAGCCTTAACAATTGTCGAAATATTGTCATACAATAATGTATTTTTCATTCTACTATTCAACTAAGATATTAATGTATCTGCTGAATTTTGGATCATGATTCAATTCTCTTCTTAAGCTACTGAATCGTGAAATAAAATTTCAGCCTAGGCAACTCTTTAATTGTGAATTTCGAGTATCGACCACTTTTTCTTACTAAATAACATTTATTTTTATAGACTATTGTAAAGGCATTATTGATTTTTCAACATGGAGAAAAAAATTCGAAAGTACTTATTGAACAAATTTTTGTTACGATCAAAATATAATTAAAAAATGATCGAATTCATAAATCAGCCTGTTATATATATTATAATATAATTTAAATTATCAGCATTTTTCTCTAATTGACATATATGTTTATTATTATTATTTTTTTACATCATAATTTATATAATTTATGCGCATAAACAGGCAATGAAGCTTAAGAAAAATTTGATGAATTTTATTGTATAACTCCTCAAAAATCAGATCCTTGTCGAAAAGTCCTTTTTAAAAATCTTCGATATATATACACGAAAAAAAATAAAATAAAAATCAGAGTTATTATTATTTTCATAATACATCAAACATATTTAAAATTATAATTAAAAAAGAGTAGTTAATATTTAATAATATACACATAGAAAAACAAAAATCACTGTTAATGAGGAGGTTGATCTATAACCGCTGCCGTTCTTTTGTAAACTGTACGAAATATGCGAATGTGAAGGAAATAAATAAGTTGACAGATGTAGATATTCGTTTCATTGTGGTTTAGAAACATACCGAAAAATGTACAGAAAAAGTGCGACAAACTCATATAGTTGTATCACGTGCTTTGCTACGTTATGCTTTATTCGAAAAATTATATGTTATATACGTGCGTTTATTTAATTAAATTCCACAACATAAAAAAATTACAGGCGTTTTAAAAAAAAATATACTGATGCTCGATGGTGCATAGTGAAACCTATAAGTATCGAAGTAGGTTTACTATAAAAATGCAATGCAAATAATAAATTCTTTTTTCATTGCATGTTTTGTGTATATGTCATAACATATTTCAAAAGCCCTCGATCAAATTCAGGTCTACCTCATCGGAAGCAGAAAATAAAAGGAAGAAAATAAAATGAAGTAGGGATTCCTAAAATTTTTCTAGAATTAGATGGTATGCAGTTTAGAGAAACTGTAGTTTCAAGGTATCTTGGATTATTATACGCAACTCGCTTCCTCATTTGAAAAATTATTTTTAAAAAATTTATTACTATTTATTATTTAATAATTAATGAAAATTGCATTAAAAATATAAAAATAAAAAAAACATTAATATTTTTTAATAATATTTCTTAAGTAATAATTCTTGGACAGCATATTTAATAATAAAATAATTAATATTATATATATGTATTTATTTAATATTAAAATTATAAATATCCGATTTTTCTTATTGATAAAAAAGTTTATATGATTAATAACTTATTTTTTAATTCAATCAATAATAAATATAATAACTTTAATTTTTACTTTATTGTTTAATTTATTTTCTTATGATATTATTCAAAGATAAATACCATGAATGTTATGAACTGGAATGTGGAACAACAATGTTTAGATGGTACATTATCATTAACAGATGTACGAAAAAAATTATTTCCTACAAAAATTACACTTGATCGTGGACCACTACTAGACGAAAACAAGTACTCACCAAAGACATTAGTAGGTGATTGGTTTGAACGTAGAGCAGATTACATAATCCAACCTGATGATTGGAGAACTACATATGAAATAGATTTTAAACCTCATATTAATGAAACTTGGAAAATAAATCAAATTGTAAAATGGGAAAATAAACTTATACAAGAGGTATACAAAACTACCATTTAAAGTATGTTATAGAAAATAAATGATATATAAAATAATCTTCAAATGACGTTTAATTATTACAATATTGTCTTTGAATACAATTTTCTCATAAGGGTTTACCCCAAGAAAAATTTTTTCATCACGAAAAGGAATATTATAGTAATATGACAACTACTTATGATTTATGTTATAATATTTTACCAAAAGGTCTCGAAGGACCTAAAATTAGATCTTATAATGCAAGGTATATATGATTTTATGTGTGTATTAATTATAAATAAATTATATAAATGTTTTAATTCTTATTAATATATTTATGAAATTTATATTTTATATTTAAAGACAAAGAAAATGGATTCCAGAACAAGATTTAATGAAAAGTTTTGGTACATTAACTCAATTCGGATTAAAAGATGCATTAAAAGAAGAAATATATAGGGATTCAAAGGAAGGAATAGCCAAATGTCAATGGTGGAGCACTTATAAGGAAGAGATAGGAGAAATAAAACCATTAGATATTGAACAAGTTACTAAGTAAGTTATTATTAAATTACAATTTTTATTATATAATTTAATTTATATTTAATTTTATTGAAGATTTCGCAGACGAAAAGTGAATTTTAATATACCAGATCTTGGACATTTTAAATATAAATCAGATAATGAATATTGTTTATTGCCATTTAAAGTTAAAAATTCAGTATCAAATGTGCAAAATGCAAAAAAATAATAGTATAAAATATATTATTCATTAAAAAACTTATATAAATTTTTTTACACAAACATCTTAAATAAAGATATAATATTTATTTTATTTATTTATTTTAACATCATATCATAACATAATAATATATATTCTTACAAATATAAAGAATACTTTGGATTTCATCATATATATACAAAATTTGTAATGCAAAATTTTTTATTTATATTAAAAAAAATAAAAAAAGAGTTTCATAAATGTACATATGTATAAATATTAAGATATTAATTATGTAATTAGCAGTGTAATTTGAAAATTATTTTTATTTTAATTTTAAAATAATTATATAATAAAAATATTGATTTTTTAAAGAAATATAATAACACCATCATAGAAACTTTTATTGATATTTTATTTCATTTAATGGTATTGCTAGCTTGTACTTTTATCATCTGTAGTTTTTTATTTACAATATTATTTCATAAATATTTTTCAATATTTAATTATCATTAAAAAAATACTTATATTTATAAATTGGATAAAATTTTGTTTAATATATATTATATATCATTTTAATAAGATTGAAAAAGATAAGAAATATCTTAAAAATTGTAATAAAAATTCTGAATATACTAAAAAAAATTATATTTCTCATTTAAAAAGTTTATCTTTTTATTTTCAAACCATATTCAAAACATTAAACATTAACATTCAAAACATATTCAAGATAATAGTACAAGATTGCAAGTACCAAAATTTACATAAAAAATTAACATGTATTATAATAATAATAGAATTATTTTAATAGGATTTATAATGTTGTT
Organism: Apis laboriosa; assembly: GCF_014066325.1. NCBI lineage: Eukaryota > Metazoa > Arthropoda > Insecta > Hymenoptera > Apidae > Apis > Apis laboriosa. The sequence continues at coordinate 1,007,695 of NW_025220892.1, forward strand.
TGTTAATTATGAGTCATAGTAATGAAAACAATTTTTTTTGTATTCACAAATATAATAATAGAATTAAAAAAAAAATTAAACATCAATATAAAGTGAATTTAATTTCACATTATTTCAGTTCTTAATTCTTATTTTTTGGATTACATATATATCTTACTAATGAACACACATGGAGAACGTTTTTTTTATCACAAGATTCACAGTTTACGTCAGATAATTTTTCCGTCGAACCAGTATCCCATTTTCCACTATTATGCGTTTAACTTAACATTATTGTTCAAATTTGATGCTTTGTAAAATGCATATAAAAAAATAATATTTATTTACAATGATTTATATGAGATAAAGAAGCGAGTGATAATAACAAGATTTTATGATAATAATAGAAAACTTTATACTGGCAGTGTATCGCTATTTATCAACAAGTTGAAATTTCTATATTATTAATTACTATTTTTTATAAGTAATTACTTTATAAAATAGTAATCAACTTGCTTTATAATTAAAAACTAAAATACGTATAAATGGCAAATATAAATTCAGATAGAATAGCAAAAATGTATACCCTGTTCAATGTAATAAAATAGTACATAACACTATTATATTTAATACAAGTGAGCCACATAAAAGGATTGGTAACCAAATGGGACTTGTTACAATAGTGGTATGACTAGGAAATATTTGCATTTCAGAGGGACTTTTAATATCATTTATATTCATGTTTTGCCCTTGTGAACATTGATCCATAAAAATTGAATTATTTCTTTTGTTATTTTGAGATAATAACATTTGTGAAGTATAAAGATTAGTTGATGTAAGTTTCACTGTTTGATTATTAAATGATTGATTTTTTGATTCTGATGGAAATTGAAGACCTTGTTGACAAAAAGATCCAATGGAACTATTATTTTGCCGTACTGTATAACAAGATTGTGTTGTATCAGATACAACTGAACACTGATCAAATTCATGTATAGATGGTTCTCTAGATGGACCAAAATTAGAACTCACAGAACCAAAGCCAGAACTTTGACTGGATGATCTGGACAATGATGGTGCATCTATACCTTCTTGCCAATAACCACCGGCTACCCAGGATGTTTGTGTAACTGATTTTAGTTTCGGTGGTGATAAAATATGTCTTTTACCAGATTTCTTAAAGAGCTCAGAACTTTTTGTACTATACACTTTAGTTTGAAAAATCTTAGGTATTTTAGTTGAATGTTTTGGTTTATTTTCATCTAGTGATAATATGCTTAATGTACTCAAACTATCATTCAATGAGTAACTATTATCTATCATATTCTTTTTATATATGGGTGTAGAATTAAATATTGCATCATTACTGACAACAGATATTGGCGATGACTGTAATTCCGAATTTGTACTGTAATATAAATAATTATTTTTTGTATTTTATAAAAAATTAATGAAAAATTAAAAAATTTAATAATTTAATAAATTACTTACAATAAATTTTGAAAAATTATAGATTTGGAATTAATTGAATTTCCTACACACTGAGACTTGTTTTCTACCGATTGATTAACAACATTTTCATTTAAATTACCAATAGTTTTAATTTTAAAATTGTGTTTATTATTTGAAGTTGTTGTAAATGAATCAAATAATTCTATATTTTTTGTAGAAGATTCAATTTTTTTAAATGATATATTTTTATTTAATGTAATTTTATGAGATTTAGGTATGATATTTATAAAGCCTATAATTGAGATAAATAATATTATCTAAAACAAAAATTATTGAAAAATATTATATATTAAAATACAATTATAATATTAATGTAATATAATTTATTTTAATTTATTAACTTACCATATGATACTGAGTTATATATTCTAGAGAAAACCACGAATTCTGAAAATCTGCTTTAATTAATTTTGTATCTTTAAAAGGTAAGAGTGTAATCATACAAATCCATAAGAACATAAGTAATGTATCAGAATTTTGTTTTTTTGTTATCCAACAAGCACAGAATTGAAAAAATAACCCTCCAACTGGTAAAAATATGAATTCCATATTGTATGCTACCATAGAACCTAATATTGTTGCTATTATTCTGCATATAAATTCACAACATTTTTTGTCCTGAAAATTCAATTTTATATTTTAAAAGAAATCAATAAATATGTTATAAAATTTTATTTACTTTTTATTATAATACTTACATTAGCAATTATACAGAATGGTTTTTGTTTAAATAATAACATTTTATATTGTGCAAGCCATAATGCTTGCTTATATAATACATTATTTACTGTAATTTTACATTTTGCACACAATGGATATTGTTGTTCTAAATTATCTTTCAACTTTTTAATTTCATATTCATAATTTTTTTCATTTTCAGGTATATAACCAGATATTTTTGATATTTTTAGGTTTTCATTCATGTTACATTGTTTGCAGAGCCCATTATTTATATTTTTATTAGTCATATTTTGGTTGATTGTGCAATATCTTTTGATTTCATGTGAAGGTTTCTTATATTGTTCTGGTATATTATATGAGTAATCACCATTCTAAAATTTGACATGGAAGAAAATATAGGAACAGTATCCAAAATAAATATTGAATTTTAAAAACAATATTGCATACATAGATTGTTTCAATTCTGTATCAAGATATTCCAATAACTTTAAAAATATTTAATGAATCAATTAATTCAACCTGGCGAAATAATCAAGATACATTATGCATAAAATCTTAATAATTGAATTAAAATTTTTGGATGTGTCATATGAATATAATCTTCAATATTATAAATATATAATATTATGAATAATATATCCTTTAAAATTTTAATTGAAAAAACTAATTTACCTTAGAAAAACCATTGTATTGTTCACAATATGGACACATCCACCAATTAAGCTGTTGTCGCCAAATTTTTATATTTTTGTTACAAAACCAACAGTTCACTTTTACAGGCCATCTTAATCTAATGTATACACAAAATATGATATAATTGTGATTGTAATATTCCAGAAAGAAAACAAAAAAAAATATACTTACTTAAGTTTTTGGAAGACTGTAGTGAATGTGACAAATAGTAATAAAATAATGGAAAATATTGGCATATAATTGAACGACAAGTCAAATTCCATTTTTTACATAAAAAATATATAAAAACTAAGAGCAAAGTTCATCTCCCGCCGACCGGTTAGAGTATCTTCACCTTAACCTATGTGATCTAAACTGTATAGAAATCATGCAGTCACGTGGCGTATTGAATACTTTCACGTTATACTTTATATATTATGTATTTTGCTATTACTATAACAAAACATTTTCCATTATTCACGCGCGTGTTAAATTTTTTATAAAATTAAAAATTAGGTGAAAGAATTCTAACATAATATATATAATTTTCCGCGTCGCCGCCTTATTTTATTCTATAAATTTTTAAGCGTGTATCAAGTACCGTTATCGTTCAGTCTTACCAATTTTATAAAAATATAAATTATGCAATAATAATTTTTACGAAATACATAAATTAAGAAATACTAAAAAATAAATTCAATAATTTTTAATTATTTTATAATTAATAATATATTTTGAAAAATAATATATTACTCTTTTATGAAATTATAAATCTTAAAGGATGATTTACATCAAGCGATAATAAATTTTATTAAATGTTTAATAGTTTTTATTATTAAATAAAAAAATAAATATAATTTATTAATTTAACTTAAAAATTTTATTAAATTTTATTAATTTTCATTTAACGTTTTGTAATCAATATGCAATAAATGTATTAATCGATATAAAATTGATTGTCGATAACCTTATAGCAAGTAATCGACTCCCAACTTGAGATCGAGGATTACATTACAGTACAGTAGGTATCAATGACAAGCAATTCTTCTAGTAACATCATATATAAGTCAAGTTTTAAATTTTTTTTCACACTTATTTTTATAGATAAATGATAGTATAAAAATAATTATAATTTGTACTTAATTATAGATAAATAGTGAGTGCAACAATGACGCTCACAAACAAAGTAAGTACTCGAAGCTAAATAACGTGATATATATTTATTATTTAATGGTAGTATTTATTTATTTTAATATTTTAGATGGAAATAGATGAAAAAACTATGAAAGGAGAAGGTTTTAAACCATATTACATTACTAAAATCGAAGAACTTCAATTAATTGTAGCTGAAAAAAGTCAAAATTTGAGGAGGTTACAAGCACAACGTAATGAGCTTAATGCAAAAGGTATGTTATTTTATAATTATATCTTTGTTTTTTTTAGTTAATCATTTTAGAATAAAAATATCTCTTTGTAGTACGTATGTTGCGTGAAGAATTGCAACTTCTTCAAGAACAAGGATCATATGTTGGAGAAGTTGTTAAACCAATGGATAAAAAAAAAGTTTTAGTCAAAGTACATCCTGAAGGAAAATTTGTAGTAGATATAGATAAAAATATTGATATTAATGATGTGACACCAAATTCACGAGTTGCACTACGTAATGAAAGTTATACTTTGCATAAAATTTTACCAAATAAAGTTGATCCACTTGTTTCTCTTATGATGGTTGAAAAAGTACCAGATTCTACATATGAAATGGTTGGTGGTTTAGATAAACAAATCAAAGAAATCAAAGAAGTTATTGAATTACCTGTTAAACATCCTGAATTATTTGATGCTCTTGGAATTGCCCAACCTAAAGGTGTACTTTTATATGGACCACCAGGTAATAAATAAAAAATTAATAAACAAAAAAATTTTTTCTTTTTTTTTTTAATTAAAAAATTCAATAATATTATTGATAAATTCATTTATTTTCAGGTACAGGTAAAACATTATTAGCAAGAGCAGTTGCTCATCATACTGAATGTACATTTATTCGCGTATCGGGTTCTGAATTGGTTCAAAAATTCATTGGAGAAGGTTCACGAATGGTTCGTGAATTATTTGTAATGGCAAGAGAACATGCACCATCTATAATATTCATGGATGAAATAGATTCAATTGGAAGTTCTCGCATTGAATCTGGTTCGGGAGGGGATAGTGAAGTAAATTTTATATTTTAGAATAAAAAAATTTTATTTTAAATAAGTGTTTATTGTTATTTTATATTATAATTATTTTATATTTTATGTTATATTATATTATAGGTTCAACGAACAATGCTCGAGTTACTTAATCAATTAGATGGTTTTGAAGCAACAAAAAATATAAAAGTCATTATGGCTACAAACAGAATTGATATATTAGATCCAGCATTATTAAGACCAGGACGTATAGATCGTAAAATCGAATTCCCTCCTCCAAACGAAGAAGCACGACTCGATATTTTAAAAATTCATTCGAGAAAAATGAACTTAACACGTGGTATAAATTTAAGAAAAATTGCTGAACTCATGCCTGGTGCATCGGGTGCAGAAGTGAAGGTATTTAATATACAGTTTGAAAATATTTTTTAACATTTTTTATTTCCAGAATTATTTATTTATTTCTTTTTTTTTTAGGGTGTATGTACAGAAGCTGGTATGTATGCTCTTAGAGAACGTCGTGTACATGTTACCCAAGAAGATTTTGAAATGGCTGTAGCAAAAGTCATGCAAAAAGATTCAGAAAAAAATATGTCCATCAAGAAATTATGGAAGTAATAATTGATTTCATCCTGCAGTTCTCATTCTATACTCTTTTGCATCTTTTGCAAAATCATTTGTAAATTTCATACAATTTCGATTTAAATGTATACAAAATAAAAGTTACAGTTACAAGAAAAATATATTAAATAGAAAAATTGATACTTTTTGTGACTCATTTTTTTATTAAATGTAATTATTAAATAATATTATATATTATATTAATATCATATTAATTAATATTATATGTTTATACATAAAAGACTTTCTTTTGCATTTGGAAGTAGGTTGATGTTTTTTCCTAAAAATAAATGTATTTTCTAAATATCCATTATTTTTCTTTATCCCCACTTCTAAAATATCTTATATATGGATATATATGGACTATAATATAGCACTAGTACACCACCATTATTTTTGTAGAGAAATATTTTTCATTGAAATAAGTTTTCTATAAAAAATAAAATCGTTTATAAATTAAAATGGGTAAAAAAGGAAAAATTGGAAAACAAAGAAAAGATAAATTTTATCAATTAGCAAAGGAAACGGGTAAATATTTTGAAATAATATTATTTTATAAAAAAAATAAAAATAACCTTATTCATTTAATGAATATTTTAATATTAAATTTTAAATTATGATATATTTTCAAAATTACATTATTATTGATAATATATGATGTAAAATTATTTTTTTAATAAATTATATTTTATAGGTTATAGATCACGTGCGGCTTTCAAATTGATTCAACTGAATCGGAAATTTGAATTTTTACAAAAATCTCGAGTATGTATAGATTTATGTGCAGCTCCTGGAGGATGGATGCAAGTTGCTCGGCAGAATATGCCAGTATCTTCCATAGTAATAGGTGTAGATTTGTTTCCTATAAAACCCATTCCAGGATGTATCAGTTTAATAGAAGATATTACAACGGATAAATGCCGTGTATCAATAACACGTGAATTAAAAACCTGGAAAGCTGATGTTATATTACATGATGGAGCACCAAATGTAGGTAAAAATTGGCTCCATGATGCATATCAACAAATTGTTTTAACTTTAAGTGCTCTTAAAATGGCAACGCATTTTTTGCGGTCTGGTGGTTGGTTTATTACAAAAGTCTTTCGTTCAAAAGATTATAATCCATTGATTTGGGTATTAAAACAATTATTTAAAAAGGTATATAATTTTTTTTATTACAAAAATAATTTTTATTATATTGATATTTTGTTTGTGTATTTTATTTGTGTATTTTGTTTAAGGTACATGCAACTAAACCACAAGCATCACGTACAGAATCTGCTGAAATTTTTGTTGTTTGTCAATATTATATTGCACCAGATAAATTAGATCCTAAATTTTTAGATCCAAAATATGTTTTTTCTGAATTAGAGATAGAACCTACAAATAAATTAAATATATTTAATCCTACAAAAAAAAAAGATAAAGTAGAAGGTTATCCAGAAAATGATTATACTTTATACCATAAATTATCTGTTAAAGATTTTATAGCATATGAAAATGTTGTGGAAGCATTGCAGAATACTTCTGAAATTGTTTTTGATGATGAAATAATAACTAATCATGAAAAAACAACTAAGGAAATTAAGGAATGTTGTAAAGATATTAAAGTATTAGGTAAAAAGGATTTACGAAATTTAATTAATTGGTGGAAGATAATAAAGGAATCTTTGAAAGAAAAGGAACCAATAGATGAAAATATACAAAATTTGCTTGATGAAACAATAGAAACAGCACCTATGAGTCAAGAAGAACTGGAAGATATAGAAGATGAACAAATTAGAAAACAAATTGAAGAACTTAAAGAAAATGAAGCTAGAGATCTTAAACGAAAGAAAAAAAAGGCCAACAAACAGAGACAAAAATTAAATGAACGACTTAATTTAAAAATGATACATAAAGGAAATGAAGGACCTATATTGGAAGGAGATGATATGTTTAGTTTGAAAGAAATTAAAACACATCAACAGTTAGAAAATATAATGGATCAAGATCCTAATATACTAGCAGAAAGTGATGTAGATTCAGATACAGAACAAAAAAAAACAAAAAAAATGATATATAAAAAAGATAAAGGACATTTAGATAGTTCAGGCTTATATTATAAATCAGAAGATAGTGAACCAGATGATTCAGATGATGCTTCAGATAATGATTCAGATAGTAATAAATCAGATTTAGGTATTTTATACATTATTTAAATATATAATTTTTTATAAAATTATTATATATTTTTATTAATATTTTTATGCAATTATACAATTAAATTTTAGGTTTAAATGAATCTGATGATGAAAATATTAAAAACATTAAAAAAAAAAAAAAAAATATTGAAGAAGATTTCGAGAATCCTTTATTAACTGATTTAGATCATAGAGACAAAAAAACTAAAAGAATTCACAAAGCAGAATTATGGTTTGAAAAGGATATATTTAAAAATTTAGAAGATGAAAAAGATGAAGATTTTGAATTGGATAAAATGGTCGAGGAATATAAAAAGAAAGGTGGTCATATTATAGGAGAAGACATTTCTGCAGATAGTGATAAAGAAAATAAAATAAAAAATCATAAAAATATAAAAAAAAAAAGACATGATGATAAAAATAATAATGATCTTAATAATGATGATTTAGATTCTGATTATGATGTGAATAAAATGATGAAAAAATCTAAAAGAAATGAAATTAGTGACAAAGATAATTCTCAAATAAGTGAGTATGTTATATGGATATTATACAATAAAATTTATTTAGTAAATAAAAGATTTAATATAACTATTTTTATAATATATAGATAATAAATTAAAGAAAAGGAAACATTTATCAGAAGAAGATTTAGCATTAGGGTCATTGTTAATACAGAGTAAAAAAATTCGAAGGAACTTAATAGATTCAGCTTGGAATAGATATGCATTTAATGACGAAAAATTACCAGATTGGTTTATGCAAGATGAAGAAAAACACATGAAAAATGTAATACCAGTACCAAATGAACTTGTTAACGAATATAAAAAACGTGTTGAAGATTTAAATATTAGACCAATCAAAAAGGTAATAGAAGCAAAGGCAAGAAAAAAGCGTAGAGCGTTACGTAAATTAGAAAAAGCAAAAAAGAAAGTGGAATCAATAATGGATAATACTGATATTAGTAATAAAGAAAAAGCAAAACAAATACAAACGTAAGCATTAATTTTTATTTAAAAAATTTTATATATTTTTTATGTATTTATGCATGCATATGAAATTGATTATTTGTGATCTTTTATTTTTCTAGTTTATATAAGAAAGCTCATAAAGAGCCGAAAAAAGATGTTACTTATGTAGTCATGAAAAAACATATGACACAAAAGAAAACGAAAAGACCACCTGGCGTTAAAGGACGTTATAAACTGGTTGATCCGAGAATGAAAAAAGATTTACGTGCAACAAAAGCAAAAGAAAAAACTAAAAAACGTGGAAAAAAGAATCATGGTAAACCACCTCAAGGAAAACCTAAAAATCGTAAGGGAAAAAAATTAAAGTAATTTAATTTAATTTAATTTTTTTATTTTATTCTCATATAAAATGATCATATTAGTGATTTTCATTATTCTGAAACTTCAACATTCAATATAATGCATTAAAAATAGGAAACTAAGTAATAAATTATCTACTTGAATACATGATAGATACTATTTTCCTTGAAATTTTAATATTATATTTTGTACATAAATATGTATTGTATATATAACTTATACAATTATTATTATTATTATATATAATAATAATAAAATATCTAATTATAATAAATTGAATATTTAAAAACTCAATTATTTGAAAATTGCACTTTGTGATCAAAAATTGCAATGTACTTTGATACATAAAAATTGAATAAAAAAAAATATATATATATAGTAAAAATATATATATATATTTATATATTTATATATATATTATATAAATATATATTGAAATTTATTTATATATTTATAATATTAAATTATTTGTTTTATAAATTTATATATTTTTATTCAATTTTGATATATCAAAGTATATTACAATTTTTTATCACAAATTGTAATTTTCAAATAATCGAGTTTTTAAATATTCAATTTATATAATTAGATAGATATTTTATATATTTATGTTACTATATATTTTATATTTCATAAAATACTTCCAAAAAATTTTATATATAAATTTATATATCCGGATTTTTTAATTGGTATGAAAAAAGTCTATTAAAATAATAAAAAATAAAAAAGTACAAATAAAAATATTTGTTTTAAAATAACTTAAATGTAAAAATGTAATTTATAAAATCATATAGCATGCAAAAAATAAATGATATAAATAAATTTTACTATCCACTTGTCCAACTATGTGAAATCTCCTACTATGATCGACTTAATATTACTTCTCTCTTATCTTTTTTGCTTTTTACTAACTTCCTTCCTGGTGTATTCCATACATCGAACATTCTGATGCAATCATAGCTGCGTAGTGTCGGGACGCTGTGGTCGATGTCAAGGACAAGGCCGATGGCATTTAGAAAGATCGTTTTACATCGTCGTTGCAATGAAAGTAGTCGATGAAACTTTTTTTGGCTCGCTGCCAAAAATCTCATCATCGTTCTCATCGGCTTCATCATTGGTATATTTTTACAAATATGCTTCTACATTTATATATGATTTGTAATTACGAATCTTCTATCATGTTCTTATTTTTTTTTATTTTTTATTACTCGTTATTCAAAAGTTTTTTGTCATCTAAGCATTTGTTTTAATTGGCAGAAAATATCAATTATGATATAATTAATATAAAGGCGATCTATTGCAATGGTTGATGTTAAGATTAAATTTACTGATATATAAATTTCATAATACGATGAAATACAATATTTTAATTATATATATTTAAATATGTATATTATCGATTTTTTTTTATTGAATTATTTGAAAATTATTTATGAGAAGGTTGAACTTGGTAAATTCCGAAGCCTTGAACTGATCTGATGGCTTTTAACTTGAGTTAAAATTATGATGAGAAATATTGCATCAGAAATATTCACAATTGAGAAATAGATTATATAGCAAATGAAAAACATATTTGTTAAAACATTTTTTTGATAATATTAGAAGTTTAATATGCTATAATAATCAATAACAATATATGATTTCAACAATTTTAAATATTGATAAAATAATTTTGTTTTTTTTTAAATTTTGTTTTATAATGTTTTTTGTTTCAAAAATATAAACAATGAATAATTGATATTACTCGGTCAAGTTTCCTGACTTAGATTCTTTTATGAAAGACCATCGGTATTTGTGTTCTTTACGCGGTTGACGCTTACGTCAAGGGCGACCTCGACTTTTCACCGTCTCTAATCTGTACGAGAATCATTTACGAGACAAGCATTTCATTTCCACAGTGTAATTTCCACTAGATATAAGTATTAAGATTTTGTAATTTCTTTTACAATCGCATCGAATTTTTTTTTATAGATTGCACAGTTATTAGTTAATTTATTAAGTATATTATATTAGAATCTTTTCAATTGATTTTTTATTATTGAATAATTCATAAAATAAGTTCGATAAATATATAACTTCTATTTTTAATTTTAAATTGAAAATTAAAAAAATGTTTCTTTGATTTTGTTTATATTAAAATTGATAGATTATCGCAGTTATCTTAATAAATTTTATTTTATTTTTGCTTTATTATTAAAATATGTGTTATTTTGATCTTTAAAACAAAAAATTTATTGACATTTTAAAAAATTATTTTATTAATTAAATATAAATAAACATTCAAAATTAACAAATATAATTAATGAATACTTTAGTTACTTACCATGTCAAATCTTGAATAATCATTTATATCATTTATATAATATGTATATAAATATAACAAAATATATAATATAAACAAAATACATAGTTAGAATTTAATTGTGTTTAATAGATAAAAAAACTTAAACTTTAACTAACTTAAAAACTTAAATTAAACTTAAATTTTAACTAACTTAAAAACTTAAATTAAACTTAAACTTTCCATTATATATGCCGTAACATTTACATATTCATTCTTTTGAAAAGATGATACGTTGAAATTTTCTTCTTGTAATCTTTGTCGTTCGTATATAACTTTGAATCACAAAACTAAAAAATAGAAATGAAATAAATAACATTGAATCAAAACGAAATATAGTATTCATAATAAAAATATTGTGAATATATGAATCAAAATAAAATAAGTAAATGCGAAAAGTTAGATCGAAATATAAAAAAAAATAGTCAAGTTATGGAAGTAGTGGGGGTAGATGCAGTGAGACAAGGGCTGACGCGCGGTTAATTGAGAATCGTTAACGCGTCCTCGAGAGAAATTGAGCGACTGGATTTTGCTAGGTCCTCTTTTACTCTCCGCAGCCGTTACCATCAGCTTGTCTCCCTCTTTTCGTCCCGGCTTCCTAGCCACTATGCTGATGACCTTCAACCGTTCAAGAGGGGATGGACCTCGTTGGCTAGCGGGCCGAGGTATAAGGTCAAGGTTGCTGTAGTCGGTGTGCACGGGATATGCGACCTCCAAATGCATCGAGCGAGATGCGTGCGCAATTGACGCATGCGCACTATGAGCCGGCTTGTCGTGCGTCGCAGCGTGTCGCGCAAGTCATTGCCAAGGTCTTCTCTGGTCACGGGCAAACCGTTATAAGTAGCGATGGGCACGAACTAAAATGTAATTTTTAGACTGTATTATTAAAGATCTATATATATCATTAAATGCTTTTAGAATGTTATTAATTTAAATTTTGATGATTTGAAAAATTATGCATCTGTATTGAATAATTTACATCCTATATGATATTGAAATCTTCTGAATGAACTTATCAAAAGAACATAGTAAGTACCGGATATTTATTTTCATATTATTTTCAATTAATATATTAGATAGCGATACATTTTTTATGCAACGATATATACACTATTATATACACTATAATATGCAGGAAGAAATAGAATACGTAATAATAGGAAAAATATATGAAAAATTAACGTTAAGTATTGAGAGTGGCCATCTTGAAATTTGTATTGTATTGCATTTGTATTTTTTTAACACATTATATATTCAATTTGTTTCGATTTGATATTAGATTATGAGAATTTCGGTTCCATCGCTAGTCGTAAGTTGCCGGTTGAGACTGATGCAAGGTCGTCGACGATTGTTTCAGGGTAAGCTGAACTATTAACGCCTACCCCATTAAAACTTTTTCTTGTATATATTGTAACATGAATTTAAAGTAATAGATAGGATTGAGTTATTTGGATTAATATAAAAGAATTGTAACTATAAGACATAAAAATAAATAAATAAATATATAATAAATGTAAACAAATATATTTTCTACAAATGTATTTTTTAATTTCTTATTACTTTTTTTTCTATTATATATTTAATTTGAATTTTTTTGAAAATAATTATTTACAATTGATTTATTATTTCCTTAGTTTCAGAAAAAGAAAAGCTAATTGTAGTCATTTTGTATTAAAAAAAAGAACATTGTATTGAAAGAAACAATCAGGAAAAGAACTAAATATTTTTATTATAAGATTTCTAATAGAAATATCTATAGAAGGATTTTTTTCAATTTATAATATATAATTATAAATATAAAGCAACGAAGTATTAAATTTTTATAAATTTTTTTGCGAAGGAATCTATTTTTAATTCTAGGTAAAAATTAATTTTAAAGATATTATGATCTTTCTTCTCATAAAATTTAAGAGGATATTTATATTTTGCATAACATATCCCTTTATGAACTTGTGTGTAAATTTCTTGTCATAAGAAATGAAATATTATTTTAATTTTTTTGTTTTTTTTTTTCATAGAAGTTTCATTGAAATTTATTTGAGATAAAATCTGGTTTTAATTATAAAATTTTAATTTTATTTATTTACATTTTATTACTTTTTAAATTAAAAGATGTTGCAAAAAGAAAAGAAATTCAATAATTTGAATTATTAATTTAAATTATTATTAATTTTATTGAATAAATTTGAATATTTTCGATTTTTATTTTTTTTTTAACTTGTAGCGAAAAGAAATCATGAAAGGAATAAACGCGCGCGTCGCGACGCCTGCGTCACGACATCCGACGTACATCCATGGCCAAGGTCCTCCCCGGTCACGGGCAATCCGTTATACGTAGCCGGGAGCCAACACTTGCTCGAGGTCGTCCATGACTATCTTATTCGCCTCAAGGTTCGGAAAAAGTTGATCTCTATAGGCAGATCCACCTAATATGCTATGAAGTCATACAATGTTAATAAAGATGAACATTATTTTTAAATAAATGAATTTAGCTTGAAATATTTAAGAGAAAAACTTTATATTTTAAAGATAAAAAATCAATTAGAATAGAATATTTAATGTGCGGATAAATTATGAAAATCTTTATGAAAGCTACATAAACTTTTTCAATATTAAAAAAAAAAATGTACAAATTTTTGATTTAATTTCAACAGGTAATACGTCTATTCTTTCTTATTTGATTAGATTGCGATCAATTTTCGATTTAACAATTGTTACAAGTTCACTTATTTTCATTAAATTATAATATTTTTCATTAGTGAATTAAAAAATCTATCAACATTTTCTTTATGTCTAGAATGAAAATTATGTTCTATATATATATATATATATATATATATATATCGATTATAACATTTTACTATAACATTTTATCATAAATCATTTCCCATTATATCATACATTTATGCCCACAAAATATTTAAATCTATGCTCTTTCAATCGTTTCAGAATATATTTTTCTCGAAATTCAATTTTTGAACGAGTTATAAGATGCAAGATCGGAAAGACCTTGTGGTACGGTCTAAAAGTAGTAAATTCTTCGTTATGTCCTTAGATTTCCGATTATTTTCTTCCCTTCCTGGAACATATTACCGGTATCCATCCTTTTCTCACGATGGAAAAGGGGTTTGGGAGTTGATATTGGCCCATTCGGGGTGGCAAGTTCAAGGTTGCCACGTCCGGGCCACGTCCGGACATGCTAACCCAAATACGATTACGGTCTGAGTACAGTGAAGAGCCGAGACAACAAACTCGAGATCTAGTTGGAGTTTGCTAGGCCAATGGGACAAGAATCTAGCCCAATTCCTCTTCTCAGAATTACTTTTCTAAGTGGACATGCGGTTACCCGCAATGTTTAAAAGATTTTGCATATCGTTCCATGGCTAATGCTATTAATATATTAATTTTTAATTATATAGAGTAAACTAGAATATTTTTTCGTAACAGCAATTCAATAGCATGAAACATTCATATATGAAATATATTCATATAAAAATTTCATGTGTCTTGACCCTTCTTAACTTCAACTTCAAAGTGTCTACTTTTTTTTTCTCTTTTTTTATTCTTTCTTTTTTGTTCTAGAGATTTGTTTATTTTTCATTAACATTTTTCTCTCATATGTAATTCAACGTTTCTGAATAAGTGTTTTAATCTACTTATCCTCTGTATTTCAATTATCTTTGTTTCATAATTATAAAACTAAAAGTGAAATTACCAACCGATTTAAATTCATAGAAACTTTTAAGTGTGGTCCCGTGATTGATTGCAATTCATGCAATTGCATCATATCTATGAAAGAACAATAATACGTAGTAGCTGGAGACTGTTTCATACCAATTACCTTGAACAACGTATTCCTATGCATTATATATACAATTACGACTGATAAAATGATGATTGATGAGAAACATTAGACATGAACTCATTAATCGATTATATTTCAATTAGATTTAATTTCTAAATAAATAAAAATCTATATTATTTATAATTGTATTTCTTCATGAATTTAAAATTTGTAATTAATAATTCTGATTTTTTTGCAGATTTCTTGGCGAGTATATTTCCACAATATTGATACATTATTATATATAAGAAGATACAATATTCTACGAATTAGTCGCATCATCATTGTACTTAGTCACGAGAATTATCGCCTCGTAATAATGTCACCTGGATGTTTCATTACGAAACGCCCACCGAATACACGATTCTTGGAAAAAAACGAGAAAATATCCTTGTTTATCACTTTGAATTTTACCTACCAGCTCATGTCTCGCTGCAAGTACATGCATTATACTTGTATCATCATCGACACGTAATAATAATTAGTACTAGTCATTTGGATGACAAGTCAAAATTGCAAAATTTTTCATTATATGGTTTTCGTTTTCCATACATAGGAGACGAAAGAAAATAGGTAGTATAATATATATTAATAATCATTAATAAATCTAATAGGATAAACGAATTATATATTGATTCAGTCATAATTTAATCATGTTGTAGATTTGATAATTACTTTCCTAAAAAACTTCAAAAACCTTCATTTTGTTTTTAATCAAAATATGGTTCATCGACTGGATGACATGAAAATATGGACTTTGGAAGTGGTTTTCGATTAAAATAGCTAATGATTGATCAGGAAATCGTCTCATAGAACATAAAGTTTGTCCACAAATTTCCTTTCCGGAAATCATTTGATTCGCCCACCATCCGGCCAGCGTTTCATGTTTCACCTCGAAGCTGGAAAATATATTCGCCCTCTTTTCCTATTTTCCGCGTGGGACGTGCATTCAAGCGCGGTAACCTTGAACTTCATCCGCCTTTTCATCTCTCTCTTTCTTTCTTTCTATTTTTTCTCTCCTTTTAGTGCGATCTTTCTTCTCTCTTCCTTCTTTACTGACAATGTTCCGTCTTTTTTTTCTTTTCCTCTCTTCTATCTCGTCCTTTTCTCCTCTCTCTCTCTCTCTCTCTCTCTCTCTCTCTCTCTCTCTCTCTCTCTCTCTCTTGTTTTCTATAAACAACTTTTCTATTTTTCTCCTCTCTCTTATCTCTCTATCAACGTGCTCCGTTTCCTCTCCCTTACCCTCTCTCGTATAATTCACTGACGTCACGGTTATCGACCCGAAATCCCGAGGCTTGGTCTGTGCTTCTGTATTTCTATACACGTGAAACATTTGCACGTGTACGTTTCCTCAGATACGTTCTTTCATTTAATGCGTGTGAATTACACGCAGGTTTTTGTTATTATATCGTGGAGAAAATGAATTCGCAATGAATCAATGAATTAACAAGTCATTAACACGATTCGTGGTTTTTTTTTAAAATTTTATTTCACGATTATAATGATTTTAATGATCAATACATGAAATAAATATTAGTTCTAGTTACAATAAAATTCTTAATTGTTAGTTATTATATTTTAAAATCTCGAAGATAAAAAATTATTATATTTTTGTTCTAAAATAGAATTTATTTGTGAACTTGTTATCGTGTTAATAACAATTTTAAATTTTCGAATTTAACATAATTGTTTTTTCTTTTTTGTTATTCATAACGAATAAAATTCACATCCATTAATTATAGAACATCTGATGAAATAATTTATACAATCAAATTTTAATAATAAAACTTTATCTTTTGTGCTATTAATAAAAAACTTGAATTATATTAATCAATTACAAAATTTTTGATTTTTGATTTTATAATTTACAACTATTAATAAGAAATATCTTTTTTCTAATTTGAATAATTGAACGTGGAAATCAGATTATATCATGATTATATCATCTATTTTTCCATTCTTTTATTCATACCTATTTATTCACGTAAATGACAAAATTGTATCCCTACGTCCTTCGACACAACTCCTCCATCTATCCTGTCTATTTATATCTTACCGTGACTATTCCATAGTTGCCAAAGCAATTCATTTATGACCTTTGTGTCCAAGATATAGACCTAACCATTGTATGCTTGTAGGTGATTCATCGAGGCAGCTGGATTTTGGAGCACCTTCTACGTCGCGTTATGAGCGACTTTTGTTGACGTACGTGCATAACCGGCTATGCATTTATGCTTCATCAAGACGTCACGTCCTCGTGACCTGTACTTAGTTGTGTGCACGTCAATATATGTTTATGTATACGCCGTATCAAGAAACACGTCAAGGGCACGACCGCAGAACTGAAGATTCACGATGGAAAATCACGATCGCCGTAATGGAAAAAAAAAAAAGCTCCACGAAAATCAAGTAAGTAAGTAATGATCGCACATGTTTTCTCGTGGCTATCATTGAAATTCAGGGTAATTATTCGTTGATCTCCGCTTTGCTTCTAAATTTCGTACAATCTTAGCTTCTTCAGCCTTCAGTTCGGCTTGATCCTCGATTTAAATGGTATTAATGGAATTAATCTTCAATTTGTAGAGCGAAATAATAGTTACGTGACTGTTTAAGCTTACCATCTATGATTTAGAATTTAAACCCAGTAATAATAATAGGAACAAATATTATATTTATTTGAATTTATTTTTAAAAAAATTAACACTGAGTAATTGATATTTTTTTTTTTTTGATGAGATTATATAATATTATATTGTTAAGTCTAAAAATCAATTTCATTATTTCAATTATTTCAAGCAAACCATAAAGGAATCCAACAATTTCTATTTACCATTTTAATCATAGTTAAATACATCGATTAAGAAGTAGAATAATTTCGATATTATAAATAATATACCTTATTAAAATCAGAATATGAAGGATAATCAGGTAATTTTCCAGCAGTATATCATTACATCGATAAGTATCGAATATCGTGTTTATTCCTCTTTTCGCGAGTTTTATCCCGATTATCGCAGAAAATTCCGCTTTCGATCATTACGAACAGAGCATGGACAACCTTCGTCGAGTAACAAAGGAAAGATAACGAATAATAGCGGTAATACATTGTAAACGAGGATTGCAAGAACGTTCAATCGTTCATTAACGACGAGAGACTCTTGGTTTTGACCGAGGAAAAAAAGAAAAAAAAAAGAAGAAGAACGATTCTGCAGCATTGTGGTCCATTGTAACGTGTAAGTCAGGTGCGACGGCTATGTGTGCGCTAGATGTCCTTGACATCCGCGGCCTTGTCAAGAATTTTTCCGCATTCGATTGTTGTTCCAAGCACGCTCCACGAACTGCAAATCGCGGGAAGAGGAGGGGGGTTATACGCGGAACGAGATAGAGAGATGGAAGGCGGAAGGCTGGAAGAGGATGAGGAGATCGGTTGTTGAATGGCGGACGCGACTTCGACCTTGGTCGAGAACTACACGGTAGAAAATAAAGCAGATAGAACGTAGAAAAGGTATATCATCGATTTTATTGGCTCGTGGTGGCAGGGAAACACATAGTTTGTTTTTGAATTTCAAAGCGTATACGTGTCGATCGATTTTAGGATCGTTTTAAAGTTGTTCAGGGTATACTTCGTTGATCATGTGATGATTCTAAAGTGGCGAACTGCGAAGTAGGATACAAAGAAGAGACTGTGTCTCGTATAAAAATAGAATTGTATTTCTTGATTTGCATTTGTAATATCACGGGACCAGAGTATTTTTAATATGATTAATTATTGTTTCAACTTGACAACACCAAAATATGAAAATTTAATGAATAATTTTGTGAGATTAATTGATTAAGATTTGAATTGAAATTACCAGCTAGATTAGACGATTCGTAAATAACGTACGGTTGTTAGTGCCCATTGTTACGGAATATAATTTTTCAAAGAATTGTAAAGCTTTGAGGAGGCCGTTGTTAAACGTTTACAATCCTGACTTTCCTCTCATAATCGACTACACCTGAAATTGGGAAAACATCGGGTCCTTTTGACTGTCGGATAATTTATTGCTCCCTCCTGAACCGTTACGGCGTTGAATATTCTCAAAACATTCGTCCCTGAAATCTCGTAATGGATTTCCATGGGGTCGAAGGGTAACTCGGTATGATTTGCGACCTCCGTTGCTCCGTATTATTTCTTTGCCTGTATTCTTCTCTAAAAGAAACGCGCCGTGGCAAAAATATACATTTTTTTTTTCTTTTTTTTTTTTTTTTTTTTTCTTTAGACACGCCAAAGGGAAACCTTGAACCGTCTCCTCTTTGTTACGTCGAATTTATTCCAAAGTTTCAGAATCGTTCGACTCTTTCTTTAGACGCTCTGAATCATTTCGAAAAGGCGATGGCGCGTTATGAAATTTCGAAAACGTTGTAAAAATATACCGATACTTCGTGAAAATCGTATCACGTTTCTTTTAACATCCAAATACATCGTCATTCAAGAGCATAGCCGATCCATATCATTTCCTTTCGAGATCGAAATTACAAGATTTATAGACTCATCGTAAAAAAAAAAAAAAGTAATCGACGCCTTTTCGAATTTATCTCCGTGAATAAAAATCGTGGCCCTAAAACTTCTTGACGCACCTTTGCGACGCGAATCGTCGTATAACGGGCGCGATCTTTCCAACAATGCCTCGTAAAAATGTTCGATGCTCTCTCTCTCTCTCTCTCTCTCTCTCTCTCTCTCTCTCTCTCTCTCTCTCTCTCTNCTCTCTCTCGTGTCACATTGTCGGTTTTAACTGCCGTCACTTTGCAACGACGACAATGACAAAGCGAATGCAGACGCGTTACTCGATCGTTTAACGAAGGATTTTTGGACCACGTTCAATGGTACGTGAATCCTGCCTGCTCTTCATGGTGCTTGCGTCTCGCCGTGTGTCTCCCGACGCGCGCCGTTTCCCGTCCTGGCGCTAAAATACATCGAGACGTATCCGTCGAAGGTCAACCTGTTATTTAGTCGGTATTAATAACCGGTGGTTACCACGCCACAGCCAGATTTTCGTATCTGTGTCGTATCGGGGAAACACGTTTGGGCATCGGAAATAGTTGGCTTCCTGAATGAACAGTCGTCATTCGACTTGGTATACACACCAATGGCATATACGACTATCGAAAATGTCTATTATTAAGCGTGACTTCAAGGAAACTTGATCGTTCCCTGAAAATCTAGCCACTTGTTATACCATTCGCTGTTGTATACTTATTCTATATACTCTTTCGTTATGAACGAGAATTAAAAAATTACAGATTGGACAATCTTCTTTTTTTCTTTTAAAACTCTTTAAGGAGCGAGCTGGTAAGTTTTTCTTTTTTTTGAAATTTCGCGGCGAGTTTAATCTTTTCTTTAGAAGATTAAAGAAAGTAACTTAATAAAACTTTTAACAATTGGTTTCATTTTATTTCCAAGTGACACTGTACTAAAAATATCACGCGATTCATCGCGCTTTACATATTCATAAACCGTCACGTGAATCTAATTTGCTAATTTGATCGACCTTTTTTTTTTTTTTTTTTTTTGAAATCGCTACGAATGACATCACGATAATTAAAATAAAATTGGAATACGAATATCGTTTTTACATGTTTCTTATAATCAATCTTTGAAAATAGTATTAAGATGGTGGGCGAAAAATTGTGCGTTGTGCCATTCCAGTTACCAAAACCGGATTCGATTTCCGTGTGCGCGTCGCTGCGGTTATTGTTAGAACAACGAAGTTACGTGCTCGTTTACTCAAGTGGTTAATATATACCGGATTTAATATGTGAGCATATGTGTGTGTGTGTAAAACAGAGGCCAAAGTGCACCTATGCCCGCGATTTGAGGCTAAAAACAGAGCCAAGGATATCGAGACGATAAGCAGGGATAGGGCTAATCCAAGCTCAATAACGTGACCGTTCTTTTGTTGACCAAGGACTGTCATCAATACTGAGATTGTTCTTTTAGTTTCGCTTTACGATTTCGATATGATAAATATTTTTTCATAAACTTGCTACGGCGTAAAATAGATCCAGTCACTGGATAATCGATTAATTTTTTAAAAATTAAAAAAATGAATGAAATTTTTTAAATACAAACTTGAGTTTTTATTTATTTGTTTATCACGAATCATTGCCTTTTTTCATGGAAAATGTCTGTTGGAAATTATTATCCCGTGAGATAGTATAATTTATTCATTTTTTTTGTTATAAAAAGTGCTAGGAGACAATTACAAAATTAATAAAATAATGAATGTAGAAAAATATATAGCCTTCTATATGCATGAATAATAAAATAAAAAAAATATTCAAATTATTCAAAAATTTTCAAGTCGTTGTTTCGAGAAATGAAAAATCAAAATCGAAGATATTCTTCGTTATTTTTGCAAAAAAAAAAAAAAAAAAAACTTTAAATCGATTGCTTTTAAAGATGAACGAGATTTTTCTTTTTCTCTTTAACCAATTTTATAACGATCGCCTTGTTATTTGAACATCCTTGGTCAAGGCGAGGGTCGACCAAAGTAGTTCCGATGATTCGTCAAGGATCATCTTTATTCTAGAGAAAGCGACACTTTCTAGAGATGTTTACGAAAGTTATAAGGCATCAAGGGCAACATCTCGAAACCGAGTTTTCACCGCATGGAACACAGACCCTTTTGCGGTTATTTTACCCAAATCTCGAATTGATTCACGCTGTGAACGATTTGCATTTCAATTTTACCCCATTAGAGAGAAGTTTTGTTTGTTTCTTCGGTAAAATTTGTCCAATTTGTATTTTTAGAACTGCATTCTTTCTCTCATGAAAATCTCTTGCTTCATCGATAATATCAATGCATATATTTATTATTGCAACTCTTTCGTATTATTTCGTACATTCTCGTATTCAAGGGACGTTTCTCGATCGATATTACAGAATTTAAGTACCGCTTGTATCCTTGTGAGAAGTATTTTATTAATAAAATAAATATTTTATGTATGCATCTGATTAGAGATTGGTATGTTAGCTTAGATTAACATTAACAGTATCAAATTTGTATAAACAATCATCTTTACGTTTTTTATTTTTACAATAAAATTACAATAAAATTATTTTTAAAATAATATATATATTGTAAATAATATAAAAATGCTTTTGTTCAAAATTTATTGTTGAATTATAGACAGAAGTGAATCGATTATACGTATTTATTTATTTTCACTACGTATAAACGTGTAACGTTACTTCCCAGTGTCAAATTCACGGAATTATGTGTATGTAAACATAACACGCGTGGAGAAAAACTAATTTATAGAGACGATTTGTACAGTCGGCTCGTAAACGCCATCGAGTAAGTATATCGATCAGGAAGGAACGAATATAATTTTCGTCGCGCAATAATCGTATATTTCGATACGTATATATGTGTTTTACGATCCTCGTTTAAAGAAGACGACACGTAATTGGATGAAATACAATTCGTCAAGTACGTACGTATGCCGTAAATCTGACGATCGTAAATCGGTCGATTCTTTTCACTTTCGTTGAGACGAGCCGTGAAATGTGTGTCAGGGGGTCATCGGGCCATTGGCCGTGTTCCACTTTCCGAGTCCCCTTTCCCTTTTCGAGTACCACGCGCCGCGTGTTCTCTTCGTGTGTTCGCGTTTCGATAAATATGGGGATAAATACAGAAAAAGGAAAAAGAAAGAAAGAAAGAAAAAAAAAAAAAAAGAAAAGGAACGCCTTTTCCTTCTCACTTTTTTTACGCGTTCTCGTTCCCTCGATTTCGCAATCGAACGCGATTCTTCGATCTTTACATCTCTATTTGCATTCGAGAATTTTAGATTTCGGATTTTAATTCGAACTGAAAGTGTGCTCGATGATATCGGAAAAAAAGATATATCGAAATTGGAGATTATTGAAAATCGAGATCGATCGATAAATAATCGATTAATTAACTAAACAATTCGAGATGTCGATATATATCGAATTCGATTTCAGAAATACGATAACGTTTATTTTCGAATAGATAAAAAGATATAATTGAAATAATTGATATCCGTTTGCCCTTTCGACGTCTAATCCTTTCTTCTCCCGTCGTTACGTAAATTCATTTCAATGATGCAACAACAGTCGTTGAACAGGCTTGCAGTGTACAGCATGCATTGTCACACTTTCTATCGTAATTGCTTCATCGGCAACCAGGAAGATTTATTTTCTCGCGATGCGTTTTTTTAAAATAGAACATCTACACACATAGTTCATTCGGTGCTATTGAAAAAAGGGGAGGGGGAGGATTGTTTGGAAAAATGTACGATGGTAATCGTGGTATACGTGAACACGAAGGTGGACAAGTGTTGATATTCGCGCAATCAAACAGCTATTAATATTAATCCGCCTTCTGGGATTAATTCTATGATGTAGTGTGTACAATCGCCTACGAATCTTGATACGATCATTTTTAAAATTAAAATAACGAAGAACTTCCGTAGGAAGCGTTTTTTCGTAAAAAGTTTGCGACAACGATTATTCTCAGATAGACATAACCTATTAATTAGATTTGCTCCGTCAATATACGGTATCAAAAATAGTGCGAATAGAAAAGATTTTATTTTGTCTTTCTGCTTCGAAATCTTCAATGAATGTAAATAGAATTTGAACAATTCCAATATTTTCAAATATTTTTATAATATCGCAATTCCTATTTAAAATAAATATTCCAAATTTTATCCAATGAATAATCTATTTCCCTAATCTCGATTGTTGCACCCTACCTTACCTTACGTAATATTCATTTAACGATAATACACACCTATTCTAATATCCTTATCATCTGTTTCTAGGCTCGTGAATATCGGACACGGATGGACAAGTATCGCGTGTAATCGGACGGCCATTAATATCAGTCCGCCTCGTTGATATAATTTGATCGGTCGGCGGCCACCGTTTATCCCGGAAATGGCTTTCACTTTCTCCCCCACTAAAGGTGGTAACTTTCACTAACGAGGCCTCCGCGAAAACTGGCTCGTGCGCGTACGTATACACGATCGGTGGAGAGGAGAAGAGGGAAAGAGGAGAGTATGTGTATGTGTGTGTGTGAGAGAGAGAGAGAGAGAGAGAGAAAAGGAAAAAGAAGAGGAAGAAAGAATCGGGTTTCTGGGTCGGTAAAGGCGAACAAAGGCGATCCTCCTTGTTGTCCCTTCGTCCTCGCTCGCACGGCCTCGTGAATTTTTGTCGTTCGATGGAAGGAAGGAAGGAAGGATGGGATATTTCGACGATCGAAATTTCCCTTCCACTCGGATGGGATGGATGACATTGAGAACGATTAGTGTACGATGTCGTGAAGAATGCCCGTTGTATTATACCTGGAATGTTTGAAGATATAAGCGTTTGAAGCGACCGCTAAATGGTAAGGAACACGAAGAGGCACGATGAAGAAATTTCCTTTGTCCTTTTCGTTTTCAGTTCGAGCTTTAACATCGTTATTCGAGTCTTTCGAAGGACAGTTTTAGCTTGTTTTTCTTATTTATATATTCTCATAGCATAGAATGATAGAGAGTTTTATTCGACTCGGGTTATTCGATCAAGTTTATTTAATTTCACGAAGGTATATATATATAGTTTGAGTTTTTCTGGCTTGTGATTCAGTTTTTGATAGACATTTAAGCTGGTGTTATTCATTGTTGAAATATAAAATATCGAATTCATTCTTCTGTGATTCTTTTGTTCCACGAAGATTAAGCAAGTTCAAACTACACAAATCTAATCTCAGAAATAAATGAATAACTTGAGGAAACGGTCATAAAGATAAATATACTTTCTAGCTAGACACAATTATGACGGGCAATTTAGGTGCCGTGTCAATAATCGTAAACGCATAAAGCTGAGGCACGAGGAAGCACGCGAGGGCCACGCTCGGAAAATGGCCTCGCAAAACCGGAAGACGACGCCCTCGTGCCTCTTGGCCGTGCTCGCAAGACGTTCATAAAGACCGGTCGATCGATACGGCCTCACTTCCTTCCTTTCTTAGAAACTGACATTTTTACAACCGTGAAGAACGTAAAATTCTCGACCGCCATCACGACAGATGTTCTTAATTATCGTATTTAATAACGCTCTTCTACTATTGTACGATTCAACGGCACGCGGTTGTATACAATATCGAGTCTACGAGAATGAGATGATGATTCAATTTATTTGTCTTTTTTTATTTTATCTATATCCTTCTATTTTTTTTTTTTTTTTTTTTTTTTACTAGATAAAATAATTGACGCTTTTATCTGACGAAATATCTTCGCTTGTAATTTTTAAAGATTTAGAATTTCTTGAATATTCGTGTTAATGTAAAAAAAGTTAAATCCGTAATCGTTGGAAAAAAAAAAAAGAATAGAAAAATCTGTATTCCAGGCGGAATCTCAAACAGCTCTTTCCTCTCAAACTTTCTAACATCCAAATCTATCAAAGTAGGTTCACCTTTTACATCTTTACCGTCGGCTATTCACCAAATCACGATTGTACCTTGATCAAATTCCAAATGGAAAGAGTGAAAACGATGAATAGTTTACTTACCAAATTGGTAGTGTGCTCCAATAGCAGAAAATATAATCGGGTCAGTCGATCGCTACGATCGACTAGGCATACCGTAGGTCGACGTTTGTGGTACACAGATTGCGACGAATGTATGCCCACGAAACTATTTGAACACATTAAATCTTAGATGGAAATTCATCCAATCTGATTTAAATGGGGCACAATAAATTATAAATGTAGCGAGATAATACTTTTATCCATGAAAAGTTTCTTGAGAGTTTCTTTTGGCTAGAAATTTTTCTTCTAATTTTCCTTAAATCCTGCAATCTTTGTAATTTAAAATTTCACTTTGTCTCGAACACAATCCTGAAACTTGGAGGATTTATTTCATCTTCTTAAAATAAAGTATTTTGGTTAAAAAAGAAGAAGAGGGGGAAAGGGAGAGTTTAAGTATTTTCGTAAACTACTGCATTTGTATTTTATTGAGGTGTTTTTCGAATTGGTCTTCTGTATATTATTCCGATGATTTATGGCCTTCGAAAGGGATCGAATAGGGACACAGGCAGCACACTTTGCCCGATTAAGTGGGCCACGACCCCGAAATATATGCCACCGAACTGTCTCTCAGATTCTATAGAGAACTCTGCTTTCAGGCCGTCTGCCTTTCGAGGTTAAAGGTCACCTGGCTTCTACGTCTCACGCGAAATGTATTTATAGCAAGGGACTTGTTACTTCTCCTATGTGATTCTATCTAGCATTTATCGAACAAACTTTATCTATATATCTTATATATATATATATATATATATATATATATATATATAAATTGCACGTCAATTTTTGATTGATATTTATTACGAAAATTCTACTCGATGATGCAATTTTTTCACAAATAGATTTAAGAACCAAGTTTTTCCTTTTTTTAATTTTATTTTAAAAAAAATTGATGATACGAAATTTTTGAATAAGAATTTGTACAAATGTTTAACGTTCGTACAACTTTTTCTTTGTTACAGTGAAATTTCATTGGGATCAAAAAGTACAACTGAAGTTGCACTATGATTTTCAGTTCGAGGCAATAGGAGTTCAAGTAAGTGAATTCAATCTGTACTATAATTAAAATGTTATTCCACTAAATAAAGTTTGAAAAGAAATATTATTTTTTTAAACTATCATATCAGGAACAACATTTTAATTAAGACAAAATTTAATCTTTTGTTTTATTAATTTCTTTCCCCTCTTAAAAACAAAAGAATTAAATTAAAAAGATGAACCATGAAATTTTAATTCTAGATTAGATCTCTGGTAAGTATTTAACCTAAATAAGGATTCGTTATCTTTCTAATAATTATTAGAAAGGAATTTCAAAGGAAATCGAACTAGCAAACCTTTTATTAAATTTTTATTCATCCCTACTTTCATACATACAAAAATGACAAAACTCCAATTAAAGAAAAAAAAAAAAAAAAAAGAAAACCACGAGAGATCTAATTCTTTTCACAATTTAATTACTACACTTAAATCCCCAAGATTCATGATAAAAAGTGGGTGAAACACACAGTTGTCACTTTGCCAGAACAAGTTCAATTCACTTTCTACAGCTTTGTAAGCCTACGCCTACACCTCCATAATTCGCGTATAGGAATGAGATTTGATGCACACACGGCTGTAACTCGGGGAAAAACGGTCGTCTCGACCTTGTTTCTCCCCATCGAAAGTAATACGTCGAGGGAGATGTTTCGAAGAAGAATTCCTTTGGGCTCATTGTCTGCCCGCGAACAATGGGGAATAAGCTAAACTCGAAGTGGGTGAATAGGTCACGAGTTACGCGATAGAAACGGAGCAGTCTCTTTCTCCTTGCAGAAAGGACCCACGACTGGTTAAATCGAAAGTTTTATAGGTATATATATGTAATATATTTTTCTGCTCGTATGTGTGAAAGCTTATGGAATGATACGCTATTGAAATTCGTCGCTGATTGCCAGCTTGCTCGCTTTCGCCAGTGATATATGTACATATACTCAGCCGCATGTAAAACTTTCCGATTCATTTCGAACGTTTCGAAATTGCTGCTCGTTTATGATATTATTGGAGGAGGAAAAATGGAGCGACGAATTTTTAATCTAAGAAAATTGTGCGCGAAATAATATCGGTTATAAAGATTTGTATCAAGTTTCTAATTTGATTCACGTTTTCGTCTCTTTTCACGAAGATTTAGATTTATTAAATTTAGATTTAGATTTATTAAAAAATTAGATTTAGATTAAATTTTCATAATTTCAATTTCCCCCTCTGGCATCATTTTCCTCTATTTCTTCTTCCTCTTTCAATATCAGTTACCATAGTTGTTATTAAAACGAGTTTCACGATATTAAATAATATTCTTTTTCACTTAATCAATGATAATAAGAACGAATATTCCAATTATTCCAAATAACGATCAATTCGAGTGAATTTAAAAAT
The DNA here is from genome assembly GCF_014066325.1 of Apis laboriosa. Classification (NCBI taxonomy): domain Eukaryota; kingdom Metazoa; phylum Arthropoda; class Insecta; order Hymenoptera; family Apidae; genus Apis; species Apis laboriosa. The sequence goes on from NW_025220892.1 coordinate 1,036,030, forward strand.
CTTTCGGGAGAAAGAATAATGAGAAATTTATTTTAATAACATGGAAATAATATATACAGGATAAATTTAAAAAATTAAACGTTTGCATCGTTTCTCAAATTTTTAATTCACTGCAAACATCTTTAAAAATGAATTTCCATTCCATTCTCGACGAATATCGAGATCAAGATAGTGCCTCGATCTATTTCTAATAAAATTCAGGTTCAACAGGTGCTGCCCTCTGGCCGGCCCTCCCCGAGTCAAGAGTCGCGGTAGATCGCGGCATCATTTAAATAACAGCTGCATCACGATCATCACGGTGGGCTCGTCGATGTGTGTACTCTCACTTTCTCTGCGATATTCCCGACGACCCGGTTTTCAGGCGACACAGTTCGCTTCATCAAACGAGAAAGTGAACGTGTAGATCGCCACCTTCCCCCTCCCCCTCCCCTTTCTTCCTTCTTAATCTCTTTAAAACCGGTGAAATCCTTCTTTGCGTGGGTGAGACCACGCAAAGAAGGCCACGAAAGCTTTTGTCCATGCAGTGTGTAACGCGGTGATCACCGTCCCGGAGGACTTATTATTACTTTCGAGAAACGACGGAGATAAATTTGCTCTCCACCGACTTCCTAGTAGAACGATGGAGAACAGAGAAAGCTTTGTCCTCGTTATTCGAAATCAGCTTTTGTCGCGTCGTTTTCTTGTTTTTTAATATGACGTCGAGAATATTATTCTCGTCTCGGTCAAGGAGACGCAGTCGATAGTTTTTAACCGTGGAATCAAAGGGAACGTTTGTTAAACGTAGAAACGAATATATCTCAATTAGTTAGAAGATAAGACTGTTTCGATAAAAAAATTTGCTAATTGAAGATTACATAGTAAATAAATGTAGTATAAATCGTTTTAATTTTCTTGGTTTTCTTTTTTTTTTTTTTTTTTT
>NW_025220892.1:1037011-1094760 GCF_014066325.1 Apis laboriosa
TTTTTTTTTTTTTTTTTTTTTTCGATTTCTATCATTTGACTCGATGAAAAATTGCATGACAAAATTAAAATAATTATCCAAGATTTTCTTGGCTAAGATAGGGAAACGCGATACAAATTATTATTATTACCTCGTTTATATTCGTACAATATAGGTGAAATAATCAGAAAATCAATAAGAATAGGCTAATCGCGTTTTTTCCACGTTATTTATGATTACATCATTTCCATTTTGCAGTAACACGTTTCTATTGCATCAGAATTATATCTACGATATTTTTTTCTGATATATATTTATTTGTTGCGTATTATATTCATAATTGCAACAACGTGTTTATTATTTCGCGATGATTTTTATCTCGAATTTGAGAGACGAGCAGAGAGCGCGCGCGCGCAAAAAAGAAAGAAAAAAAAAAAAAAGAAAAAAGAAGAGAAAAATATACCAATTCCATCAGGGAGGAAAAGAAGCTGCTGATCGTAAGCTGATATTTTCAGCAGGATGACAAATGCAAAAGATACCGTGACGTCAGGTGATCACAAAAGACATTCCATTGTCACAGAGGTCGCCTCTTGTATCGTAAGAGGAAAGCACGAGAGTCATAGAGGAAATAGTTTATTAGGGAACCCGTTTAAACAATACGCGTCCGATACATCGAGTCACGGCTATTATTGAACGTTGTTAGCCATCTTGGACCTCCATCGGTTATATTTAGATTGCGGATGTTTATGTATTTATAAGAGATATCCAAATATATAATCTTTGCTCACAGGCTCAAAAATGAATATTTTGAACGAATATTTTATAAGGAAGATTTATCTTAGAAAAAAATTCTAATTTTAAACGACCAGGGCATTACAATTCTGAATATTTTCGCAATTAAAAATTTTCCTTCATCTCGTACGTACAAAATTACAAATTTGCATAAACAAATTTATAAACGATTTAAGCTAGGATACATCTCCAAGAAATTAACACATAATTTTTTTTTCAAATACATATCTTCTTCAATGTCCGCACTTCGTATCTGGCCACGTGTCTTCTGAATTTAACTTGAGGAAGAGAGAGGAAAACGATTCGAATAAAAGATTTACGAGGATAGCAATAGATATTAAAATGGGCGAAATATCAACTATTCCATTTTCAACAGCGTTACTACTTTTAGGTTTAGGTTAGGTTTTTAGGTTAGAAAACTATTGATGATAATATCTTACATCTTATACCGACAGATCCCCATTTTAACGTCTAATAACACACATATTATTATCTAATTTCGATAATTAAATAAATAAAACCAACTGGTGCAATATATCTGCATACGTTGTTTTTTCCAAGTTTTCTTGCATTATTCAGATTGCGTTAACGAAATGACGCCACGAGAACGAATGTAATAAATTATTTATCGATGATAATTTAAAATTTACTCGTCCTTCTCGTTTCAACGACGAATGCACTTTCGTTCGGTATACGATATATCCATATTCATACGGTTCCCACAGCGACACGGGCTTCTGGAAACGCTCGTGTCACGCTTACACGTGTGAGATCATCCATACATTAAGCGTTCCGTCTTTCCTACGGCGAGTCAAGGTCGGTTTCCAAGGCTTTGCCCAAGCGTTTCCTAGTTGATTACGTTCAATGGAACGCATTATGCATGTGCGTTCGACTGGATGTCAACCGATAGCTTGCCGTCCTCAAGCGCCTCAGTTCCCCCCTGTCAATGACAAACAGATGCGAGCTACCTGGGATATCCAAGTATTATTATCCGGTCATTAATCGAGACGAATTCAAAGTCTGTCTCAGGTGAGAATCATATTTCGTGGTGCTTCGTGTCGTGATAAATTTTTTTCCAATTTGGAATATGAATTTGGAAAGGAATTATTCGAGTTGTAGGAGAGAGTTATTTGGATTCGATTTTTCTTCCAAATTTTTATTTATAAATACTTTTTACAAATACATTTTGTAAAATTAGTTATCAAATTTATTATTAATTTTAATAATACAAAACACGTATAACTTTGCGAATATTGCATTTGATATTTTGTGTTTCGTACATGAACGAAAGGGTTTAAACTGGGAATAGGATACAAATTTCATAGACATAGTTACAAACAGATCTTATTATCTTGCGCTTGTTGTTTACTATTTCTATTTCCTGTTGCGTTATACATTCCATTTTACCAACCTATAACAAAGATAATATTATCATCATTGTATTGTTCGCATTGTCACAGGAAAGAACACGGTATTAATATATCATTCTCCCGACAATTAATTCCTAAACTTCAAACTAAAATAAAACGCTACAATTCATCGCAATACCTTTCTCAAACGATTACGATTATCGTTACCTTGTCCATATATTAACGTATATTAATTTCTCTCTTAAAAAGATCTTAAAAAAAAAAAAAAAGAAAAATCTTCGTATACGATCTTTGGATGGTAAAAAAAGGAGGGATCGTTTGACCGAGCGAGCAAGCTCTAATGTTTGAGAAATCGAATCGAACAAAGCTGGCGGATGATCGTATTATTGGAATAGCGATTCCATACGGATGTGTAATGGCGACAAGGCTATGGCTCGAGCCGTTGAACGAAACGCGTAGACAAAGGAGTCGCGATCGAGGCCTTCGTAGCACGTGTGTAACTGCCTTTAACGCTATGGGGAAACATAAATAAAGTCAGGGTCGAGTGACCACACGTCATCGTCCCTCCATGGTTTACTCCCGCCCCGTTTTACCGAGTAAATGATGGTTGTTTCGCCGGGCATCAGGCTCGAGGAGAGATTAACCGCCTGAAAAATTTCAACGAGGGCCTTTCTTTTTGCCAATTGATTTATATCGATCGAAGCAAACGATTGGGCAAACTTGTTGCACAGATTGAAACGAATTGGAGCGGATAATTAAGAAAGTGTGTATTGCGTATTAATTTTCTTTCTCAATGAAAAAAGTTTCGCTGAAACTTTTTGAAACTTGCGCTTAAAATAACGACGCGACCAGTCAAAAGGAACGGGGAATATATATTGATGTCATTGCACGATCCACTTGGAAAAGAAAAGTATATAACGCGATGTTGCGTTATATATTTTCTTAATTAAAAAAAATATTCGCAATGCAATTATTCACCTTTGTTATTAATTTTTTTTTCTTAACTTTTTCTTAGAACCGTATACAATAATGATTCCAAGCTTTTGATCAATAATTCAATATAACTCGATCCTAATTCTATCGGTTAATTAAATGTATCGCGTACAATTCGAATACGTAATGAACGAGTTAGCAAAGTTCAGAGCGTGTCGAACTGGGTCGAACAATTTTGGAGTCGGAGGACATACGTTTGCACGCCGTTTGCGAACGCCTTTTGTCCCGTACAAAATGGCGCGTGTCCCGATGATGGGGATGGCGCGAATATTCGAGTCGACTCATTTATTCGCAATAACCGACGATTGCTGTTAAGGCGATTGTTGCAGGTAGATGAACAGGTGTGGTAAGTCGTGTTACCGATCGAATCTTAACACGGAGACCGATTTCGAGTCGGTTTCATTTGCTTCGTGATGAATATTCATTCAGAGATTATCTCAGTTCGAAGGATTATTTATATAATCTTGTTGCAAAAGTGTCTTTCGCCAGGTGTTCGGTTATCAGTTTCATCGATAACGAGATAATATCGGTGATGGAATGTATTATTGCTGTATACCTTACAGGTGTATCGATTCGAGAAAAATTGAGAGGAAATAGATTTTGATTATTGTGGATTTTGATTATTTTAAGGGAGAAGGGGAGGGAGGAAGAGAATGATTCGTATTAGAGAAATTTGTTCGAGTTTCATTGAATATTTCACTTCATTTAAATTTGATCATACGATATTAGAGTTCTCGTTCAGCAACTAACTTTGCATTGAATTTTATAATAAAATTATTTCTCGTAAAATTTTCTTCTATTACTATTTATGGCTCTTCCATTGTTCTATTGTTCTATGGTTCTTCTTACTACCGCGTCCTTCCATTTATCATGGTACGCGCCCCATTTACAATGGGCCCCGCAAGTATATAATATCGATCGATCGTAAAATATTCTATTATTCCAGTCAACAATAATAGAAAGATTTCAAAATAGAAGGAATAACTAAGCCCCTTAACGACTCTTACAAATTACAAATCCCCATAAATTGCCCCCCCCCCCATTAAAAGAGAAAAAAAGAAACTTTCCAAATTTCTTCCTTTCCTAATTACAACGAACACGTGCAATGTAGTACAATTATACATTGATTAGAAAAAAAATTACAAAATCATCGATAATAATTAGCAAAAGAAAATTATTTGTCGCGTTGATAATCTAATATCCGAAGAGGGGAATATGCTCGATATCTCGAATAATCTTTACAGGTTCTTTCGTTACCTTCGACGCGCGTAAAGATAAAGATATAGCCATGGGTGAGGATCGTTTCTCTTTGAGGCAAGGTTTTGCCCGAAGGACGCGTGCGTCGACCGATTAAAGCCTCGGCAATTATCGCGCTGGGACCAGTTCCCGCTATTCCAGTTCTCTCTCTGCTCTTTCGGTTACGTAAGATCCCGATTGTCGGATCGCATAAATATTCTCGCGGGATCCGTTATACCGTTGCACGCGTGAATGAGCCAACGCAGGCCTTTATGCAACGACCTTCCACCGATTCGAAGCCGATGCGTTCACGTTTTCTTCGCATTCTTTCTTTCGGATCGGGCCGGATTCTGCTCGATCCTTTCCTGAATATCGTTTTACGAACGATCTCCGTAGAAACGATTTTCTACGATTCTATTCGAACATTCCGTCCGTTTTAGAAGATTTCTTGGAATTTTCCTTTCGGCCGAGAGATTTCCCTTTTCCCCAAGTTTCCAAGTAGTTGTTGGGAAAGAGAAGAGTTTGGTTTGGAAATTTGGCGGGAGATTATAAGTTATTCGTACAAATAAATTGAGCAAGAGGGGATATATTTAGATTTTATTCTAGAAGGCGGGTGAATGATTATTTATCATAGAGAGATTTTCATCGAATGATTAATTATTCGGATATAAACGAAGGATGATTGATTGTTGCATTATTATTATGATTATCGTTTGAACGAGGAAGCGATTATTTCTTATAAGATTCATCGAATGATTAATTATCAGAGCGAAGAAAATTAGAGGATGTTACATCGCGTAAGTTTTTCCTGAAACAGTTTATTTTGTTTCGAGGGAAGATTCGTGGAAAACGTTTTTCATTCGAATAAAATACAGTTGAAACGTGATTCGGTAAGAAATTATAGATCGACAAGAAATTCATAGAATGAGTCAAGATACGATCGAGGTTTGAACGAGGTTAATGATTATTCCAAGAACACAGAAGAGAAATCATTTATCAACGTTTATTAATTCCCCGATTAAAAATTAAAACAACGATTAAATGATTAAATTTAATATCCAGATAATTTCATTGATTACAAGAATGTATCGTTATAAAATTCTTCGAGTATCGAATTTACAAATCGACATTGAACGCAATTGCATGACTCATTTCAAAAATAACACAATAATATCACTTGCAACAATATCACTTGTAGAATGCACCGTTCAAGATCGCAATGATTATCATAAATACTATTAGCCTATCGCTCTAAGGCCTTTTGTCTAGAAAACATTTTGTCATGATATAAAATAAAAGGAATAAAAGTGGAAACGTGTGACGTTAGTTTCTAGTTTCTCGTCAAGAACAATAAAAAATGGATCGAGAAATCAGGAGGTCGGTGTGACGTGTCGCGAGTACCGCTATCCTCTCACCTGTGTGAGAGGTGTCCTTCATCGGCCTTGAAGTTCCCTCCGTTTTCCTCAATGACAGTACACAGCTAATTATTTATCCGCGATCGTATACCACATCGCTTTCGTTTCCTTTTCCATCTCATCGTTTCATTGTCACAGCCTCGATCCATTGTCATTTCAATCTCTCGTTTCGTAATTTGTCTCGTGTCTATATCTAATCTTAAAAAACAGTAATACATATTTTTAAACTTTTTAAGAGATATAAATTAAAATAAAACATTTTAAAACATTTATTTTAATCTCGTATGGGAACTTTGATAAATCGATTTTTTTTCTTTTCTACAACGGCGAAGATAAAACGTGTCTACATTTGATACCATTGTGTACGATCCACCACGAATCGCAAATATTTTAGCAATGTTTATCTTCGTCTACATCTCGAAGGACACAGCGTGGAGAGAATGAGAAGTGATCGATATCTTGGAATTATGTTTTGTATGCAGTTCCCTATAACGGATCTCCAGCGGTTGACAATCAGATTGACCTTTGTCACGTCACATTCTTTTTATCTTATAATCGAAAAATATTTGCTCGATAGTTTCTCCGCACGATGGATTTCCCGCGCGGCATTTGCCATTCAGATGAAATACGCGCGATTGCGAAAAATAAAATCGTTCTTCCTAGATTATTTCATTCTCTATATATTGTTCTCTCTTGAACGATTCGTGAACATAGATAATGAAATGAATGGACAGAGTAATGATAAAATAATAATAATGCAACGACTCGACTCGAAAATAAGGATTAATCGATGGAAGCATTTATCCTCTCTGTTCAGAGTGTCAAGGATGTTATAATGATTAATCGGTCGCGATGTTAAGACCAGTAGGCTTTGAGGAAGTGTTAACGACTCGTCTAGACGGAAATACTGGTAAAAGGAAGGTATCTATCAACCGCAGCGTCCTGTGTCGCGTTACAAACTTTCAGGGTCGACGTGAACGTGAAAGAAAGCTATTATGCTTGGGGGCCAGCGATCAGGGCCGCTCGTGGCATTTATATCGAGATGATTTATTAATTATCGTTCTTTCTGGGGAAATAAAATTTATTCCATTCGTTTCTTCTTCTTCTTTTTTTTTTTTTTTTTTTTTAAATTTAAAATTATCGAATGAAAATTAAATTATTCTTCCTTTTAAATTTCTTTTCAAAATTCAAAATTTATTGAACGCTTTTCGAAATATCGCGCTGGGATATAGGTTCATAATTATTGAACTTGAGTTAAGTGTTATCAATCTCGGTATTTTCTTTCCTTTAAGCTTTAAAAGCCTTGAAACTATAATAGCTTTCTAAGATGTCTCGAAAACTTCACCTTCGATTCGATCCGGGTAATTACATTGAGAGGAAAATCGCGTGACATTTTAAGCGTCACACTCGTATAAAATTAATATCGTAGTCAAGGATCCCGATATTGCTTCGAATTTTTTCATTTTTTTATTCTAACGCTGTTTTCGTTTTTCTCGACTTTCCGCGATGTCGCCCGATAAAACAAAGACGGGAAGATAATCACGTGACTTCCTTTGCTTTGGTCTAGAAAGGGATGAACGCGATGCCCGCAATGTCCTGTGTCACGTTTCAACGACGACCACCGAGTGTTAAAATGGTGTCCACGATGGGAACGATCGCGATCACGTTTATTTAAAAAAAAAAAAAAAAAAAAAAAAAAAAAAAAAAAAAACCGCAATTTCCTTCGAGAGTAGCAAAATCAAGGATACGATACTTTCCCTCGTTGCGACTCGTGGAATCCATTTGTTCTGGAATTACACGCGGAGAAAAGACCTTGATATTTTGACGAGTCTATGCAAATTGTAACTTATAATCGAGACAAGTATATATATATATATACAAGGATATATTTTTAAATGAAATAAAATTTGAGCAATTTTGTTTTTCTCTTCGAAAAATTTCATAAGAATAAATTGTTATAAAAATATCGTTGAATATATTAAATTATAGTATCACGTATAATTATTACGTGATACTTCTTTCTTTTTTTTTTTTTTTTTTTTTTTTTTCCGTATCACTTTATTTATCACGTTATTGGACAAGGTAACGTTTATGTAATTTTAACGCCTTGCTTCGCTCCTTAGATCTTAATTGCTTAACAGGCTAATACCAGGTTTAACCTGAGAAAACACGCAATAATAACACGTCATCGAGTCAGATAGAAGTGCCAAGCACCACTACCTTATTAATACGATATTTCCGAACAGAAAGAAAGAAAGGAAAATACGATTCGAAGAGTAGTAAGCGATTTCCATCCATATTTTCCGATTATCGAAAATAATATTTAAAATAATCCAATTCGAAACGTACGTATAATTAATAATCATACATCAATCAGATCATTCGAATATCGAATAATCTCAATAACCTCGCCTCGTTTCCTTCCTTAACGAATCTCAATCGAAATCGTGCACCGATTCTTATTTTATTTTTCTTTTTTTTTTTTTTTTTTTTTTCTCCTAAGATCTTCGGCCCCAATTGAATCCGTTCTTTATTGATTGTCGAGGGTTCAACAAACCCGAGTTGGGGAGGGATAGGAATCGCGGCAGGAAGATAAAGAAAAACGAAGCGAGCAGCTTTTATCCGCGGCTTGCCAATTATCAAGCGGGGAAGAGCGATCTCGGTCACCCTTCAAGATCTGACCCGACCTCGGTTCGGAATTGAAGCGTCGGGGACTTAAAGCCACTGTAAGCCAGCGTACAGTGGCCGGCAATCCTGGCCAATCAGCGGACAAACAGACGCGCCGGGAATAAAGGTGAGCCTAATTGGCGCAATTCATATTCAAACGAGGTCCACGTCCTTGACTGTTCATCTCGCGCGTCCAGCGAAATTGATAACCGTTCGCGGCAAGGCGGCGGCGGCGAATTTTGTTGCAGCACAGCAGAGAAGAGTATTCGCCACTCGTTTTCCGTTCTCATTATCGGACGGCCTTTCTTTCGTCTCTTCTTTTTCTCCTTTTTTAATCGTAATTTTCTCTTTCCAATCGGCAGGACGTTGCCCCGCGAGGAAGGTCAGGCCGGCGCGGGCAACCTCTTCCTCCCTTCTCTCTCTCTCTCTCTCTCTCTCTCTCTCTCGCTCGCTCGCNCTCTCTCTCTCTCTCTCTCTCTCTCTCTCTCTCTCTCTCTCGCTCGTGGAGAACAACGAAGAAATTTATCGGAAATTCCGAGTGGACGCCTCGAAGTTGTGACGCGACTTTTTCTCTTTCTTGCGCAATCTTCGTGTTTCGAGGTTAGATACAAATATGTTGTAGAAGCGTAATTGTAAGTTTGAGGAGGAAGTTTTGGTATAGGGGATGTGTAAAGAAGTAAGGAAGAAGTAAGGGAATAGTTTGAGGTTAAGTCATGCTTGACTAAGGAAGATGGGCTTGAGAAAGGTATTCTTCAATTTTCAGAGTTAAAATTGGAAATGGATAATGTTTATTCCGATCAGACGAAACATGGGAGACGAATATTTCGAGTTATGAAAATATGGAAATTCGTGAATCGTACGATGTTTAATTAATTTTGTTGGCGTTCAACAGAGACAATTTCGCAATTATCGTGTTATTATTGTCTTTATGCCGATAAGAAGGTCACTCCGTCGGGCCATTAGCTTTTATTTTGCACCTATCTGGAGGATATCGCTCCCTCTCCCCCTCCCCTCGAGGAAATTCAATCGTGGACTTTGATCCACGATTTGCTTTGCAAGGTGGTCAACATTGTTGATCGAACCGTCGTAATGATTTTTATATTTATCTATTATATATAAAAACTGTCAAGGTTTCCAATTGTTTTGCTTGTCGTGCACAGTCGAGTCGAATAACAATCGTGGATAAATTGCGAATATTTTTCCATTTTGAAAAAAATGGATACGTATAAATAATAACAATAATAAAAAGAAAAAAATTTAACGAGAAACATCGCGAGGATTTGAAACGTTTATATTATACGAGTTTTAAAAGAAGATGAACTAGATGGCGTTCGAAGGTCGAGAAACGATTACTCGAAGATGATCGTTCGTCTGGCGTGGATTATAATCGCGTACGTATCATAGAAAGACGTCCTTCGGCCGTGTTCCTTTCAGCATTCTACGCGTACACACGTGCGTTCTCTCGTTCAATCAAACGGGCACCGCTGTTCGTGCTTTGAGCAAGATGCTCGCATTCTTCGTTCAGACACGGATTGACAGAGATTGCATATTCGAATCTTTCGATTTGGGGGCGTTCGAATTCGTTTAATCACGAATTTCTTCTTCGATTAACCGGATCAGTGTTGGTTTGCACTTTATAATAAATATTCCTTTTCCTTTTTCCTTTCAACTCGATGTTGCGATGAGATGAAATTCAAAATTTAATTAAGAGCAGTTTTAGTGAAGATAAAAATAGATTTTGCGAGGACAGGGATTATTGAACGAGTTTGCTTAATTTGCGAGAAAATTAGTTAGGAATAGGGGAAGGAGTGACGCTATAGGAGTGTCTGACTAATCGAAAATGGATATTTTCTTTAGGGGGGCGTAAATTATTCGATCCTTTTAATCCGAGAGTCTTGGACGTCAGTGGCGTCGAGATATCGATGAGAAATGCTGGATTATTAAATTCTATATCATTTCAATTAATTAATTCGAATCCGTCACGATGTAGTACGACCACTGATAGGGCTAATCGAATGGCTTCGTGATTAAGATTTATCATATAACCAGTCTTCTTCTAGGATTTTCACAGGAATAGAAGGAAATAAAATAATTTTTAGCTGGATCGATTTTTCGCTAAATTGAGATTTCGCCAAATTGAATGAATATCTTTAATCGAAATTATTTTTAAAGAAAATCTCACACAAAGATTTCCATCATCCTCGTTTATTTCATTAACGATCACATAGCAACGTTATTAATTGTAACATTTTCGAAGACGATCGATACATAATAATTTTTGTACAGATACATCTATCTGTATCTTAAAACACAAATGTTTGAATATTAATAATTAGTAACGCGAAAAAATGATCCACGAAAAATTATTATTATATCCAAGTTTTTATTTCGATGATTCACTTTCACTGTCATGGGCTAATCCAATTGTACATCTGAATATACGTCAATAAAAGAAAAGGGGATGGTTTCTTTCTATGCTAAAACTTTCCTCTATTTATACGGATCGTTATCCGTATTGAAAAGCGACAGTACAACACCATTCACGAGTTCGTGCTATAGGGTGTGCCCATGGCATGTCCCCTCGACCTACTTTCCCCTGTCTACTGGAAATCGAAGAGGGGTCAGGCTCGATGACAGGATATCCTGGGAACCCCCGTGAGAATTTGTCGCCACCCAATTTGCGAACGCATTTCGTACGTTAAGCGTTTCCTTTGTTGAGCTTATTCAAGTTCACGGATGAGAGGGAGGACAATGGTCGTTTTCTTATCGTCGATCCACGGTCGATGCCACCATAGATATCGTCTCCTCGACGATAACGAATTCCGTGAAATATAATACTATATTCCCCCCTAAATGAAAAAATATTATCTCTTTATTTTTATATCGTTGTGTAGTGTTTTATTTATTTGTTATTACGTGTTATTATTTGCAGTTTGATTGCAGTTTTGTTATTCTTTTTTTTTTTTTTTCCTTCGGTGACTTTTTGCTTGATGTTGTTGCATCAAATCGTTTTAATCTTCCAAGTTAATTGATGAATATATATATATATATAAAACGTAGTTTATATTGGATTATAATTTTTTCTTAGAATCTCTTTCAAAAATTTATTTCAAAGCTTGTAAAACTATTGTTATCCGTAATAAAAAAAGCAGCATGTACGCTTTATCGAAAAACTCGTGTTTCGAAGATCAAAAAAAAAAAAAAAAAAAAAAAAAAATAGAAGAAATTTCGATTATTTTAATATCGATAACATCTTAATCTATCCATTCTTATCGTGTCTTAAAATACCATTTTATTTATTTCCACGAACAATGGAAACGCGATTGAACCAGAGAGACCCGATTTTCTCATGCAAAACCATACCTCTCGCAACGTATTTTAATTGCACGTCATTATAGGCCAATCGAGCGACGCTTCTTTCCTACGCGCCATCTTGCATAATGCATTTTCTCACTCACTGTCAAGGTAGTTGCTCGTTTCGCCGCGAGTTGTGTTTCGCGTTGCACACACACACACACACACAAACTACGCGCGTGCGCGCATCTCTTCGACAAGAAACGATTGACCTTACGATTACCGGGAACTTTGGTACTCGCGTTACGTGAATAACACATCTTACGTGTATACACGTAAGCAGCGAGTCGGAATGTTTCAATAAGATTCACGTGCATCGTCCAACATGTGACCGCGGGAGATACGTGTCGCGAGCGAAACGCCGCGTGGAAATAAGCCGGGGTTTCCGATTGGTCGGCAAATATTCGCGGCCTTGTCGAACAGAACTCGAAAAATTTCGATCCGTGCCGCGATAGGAGACGACACGGGACGCCGATTTCCACGCCACCATTATCCGTCCGCGCGCAATTCAAATTAAATCTTTCCATTCTATTCGTCATTTCGACGGCAATTGGGAGGAGGTTGGTAAACGATTCCCAATCCGTTACGATTATTCAATTGATTTTATTCTTGGTATTCTATGATATTCTTTTGCAACGATTACGCAAACGATACCTTTTGTGGTGGAAAAATTTGAAACAATGATTTTTCTTAGATTTTACCAATATATTTTATAAGAATTGTGTAAGAATAGTTTATTCGTGTAATACGTTTCTAATATATTTGTTTAATGAATATTTTGAAAAGTGATTTTTATGGGTATGGTGAATTGCCATGTGGCGTAGAAAGAGAATTATATTTTGATAAAGAAATGTTGGAAAGAAGAAATTTTTATTCTTTTCTTCCTTTTTTTGACCTTCGTTAACTTTATCCATCGATAGTAAGCTACAATTCCATTTGATAATGAAACGATACAATTTACGGATTTAAAAAGATAAATCGTAAGTTTCTTCGTATCGATATCTTATCGTTTTTCATTTTCTTTCGTATTGCATTTTTACTTTTTCTTTCTGTAATCTCTTTGTATCGATTCGAATGCAAGGTGTGGACAATTTTCTTATCGTTATCGCTGATACTTTTGACAGATTAACAGCGACGTACATCTAGGCGCCAGTTTTTCATTTTGATTTCCTTTCATAGATAATCGTTTATATTTACAATTTTTACAATAAGAATGTTGTTAATCATCGAGTAAGATGAGTCAACATATGTTTATTTCTTTGATTCTTGCAATTTTTCATTTCATTGGTTATTTTTTTCTTTTTTCTTTTTTTTTTTTTTTTTTATTTTGATCTCATCGATACTGATTAAACATTAATGTATAAATAAAAATATGAGATACAAGGCACGAAGAATAATAATATTTGAAAAATTAAAATGGATAAACATGATTTAATTGCATTCGATTTTCTCTGCAATCCTCTTTCATCTCTCTTGAAATTTTTAATTTTTCCATTTTCTTGCGATAGATTAAAAATTTTCAATGTATGCATAATGTATATGAATATATTTATTAAAAAAATATAAATAATGCATTGAATATTGATAAGTTTGAAAATGAATTAAATGCATGCATATTTATATTGAAGAAAGAAAGGAAAAAAATTTCTAGAAGAAAAATTGCAGCTACACGTGGAACAAAAGTTTCTACTGTTGTTAAAAAACTTTCAAAGAAAAAAAAAATCTGTATTTTTTTGAAAATGGCTAGAAAAATTCTCTCTCTGTCTTTGTTAGAAAAGAGGCCATCTACCAATTTTTCAATCCCTTTTTATTAATAACAACCAAGAAACAAATAATTTCGAACTCGTTAACCCACAATCTACGAATTACGTTTCATATATATGTATTTTTAACTCAACATATCGTTGTTAATTTTAATATGGTCATAACCGAACGACTGACGAATCATCAAAGATTATAGTTTCACGTTTAAATAAGCTCGAGAAATTGTTTTTCCATTTGTTTTATTTCCATAGGTTGAAATTAAAAAAAAAAAAGAAAAAAGAAAAAAAAAAAGAAAAAGAGAAAAATCGTTTCCCCATATTTAAGATTGGTCATCAAACGTATGGAATAATTGTTTTCAGTGAAATTTTCAAGTTTACTCGATGTGCAATTCGAAGAGTGAGATATGGTATCACGTGCCTGGATGGCCTTGAACTTGGTGCTGACGCACCGTTTCCTAACGCGACTATTTGCGCCATGCGACTGATAACGCACGATTGTTATTCACGTGTCGTTTTCCTCTGGCCTTCACCCGCGAATCTATATCATTACTTTTTTCTATTTTGTGCCGCACGCTTATACACAGCGTTAATGTTACACGTGGAAGGCGCCTCGAGATATATTAGTTGGAATGCACGAAGCAATTGGAATTTTAATTTGATTTGTTTTGCATCTGTTAAACGGAGAATTTTTATTATAGTAATAATGTTAAAGAATATTGCTATATTATGTATACGAAATATTCCTACGAATACGGTGATCCACGAATATCGTGGAGGATTATTATAGGAAGATAAGAAATAAAGAAGGGAAACAAAAGTAAAGAAGGAAAAGAAAGAGAAGAGATCAACGCGTGATAATCTTCATCGACAAAATATCGTTTTGTTTCTTTTCACGGATTCCTTGGCAACGTTTCGCCCTTTTGACGAAGCGAGAGAAGGAGGAGTCGTGAATCGTGAGACAGAAGATATCTCGATTCAATAAATCAATATATATACGATCATTACATTTTTATACCAATATTTTACATACCAATATTTATCTACCGTTTCGACCTTTGGCGAATCGATTCCCCAAAGCAAATATTGGCGCTCCGTGTAAAATACGAACGACACGAAATGGAAATTAATTAGATCGTGTGCGGGAGGATAGCCTTTCTTTTCTTTTTCACGATCGAAATATTGGCGACAATTTTCAAAATTCTCGAATCGCGCGGATTAAAACGAATAATGCGAAGGGATACGTTTTCTGGCAGTGGCAAGGACATTCGTCATCCGTGATAACGAAACGCGTTACGCGTTCGCGTGGAAAACAGACCGATTGTTTTGCGGGGAGAGGTGGGATGGAAATCAATAAAAGAGGATCGCCGCATTGTCGTCGAATTGGAAACAATTCGCACACGTGAACGGGCCGAGCTTTATCGAGTCACGTGGAGAGAGACGTCAAGAAAAGTAAAGAAGAGAAAACTTTCCTCGAATTTGGGAATTGATATTGGACCAATATTTTGTTAAACAGAGAATGAAAATATCATATCGATCATCATATCGATTCCTGATATTCTTAGAATTTACTGTTACAACTCTATTATTTTTGCAGTCACTTGTTTCGTTAATTTGTAAAATGTGTTTACGATGAGGTTTTCTTTTTAGGTAAGAAAATTTTCTTATTTTTTTTATGATGTAATTCGCGATTGTTCGAAGACCACACACAATGAGAGCTCGATAAGTCACGTTCTTTAATTTTTTTATAGGAGCGCAATTTTAGAGTTGGATTATAATTAAAATGGTTTATATTTTTTTATGTGACACTATATTTATTTATTTATATTTCGTGAAACTGATAAATTATGAAAGGAATAGAGAATCGTGTAAAAGATTTTACTTTTCAGTATACGAGAATAAAGGAACTCGGTAAAAATCAAGCCGGATTGCAATGGAAAAACGAAAATCCGAGAAAGACGTCGCGAGATTTTATCCAATTTCTCCAAAAATTCCCTCGGTGGGTCTCGAAGCAATTTCTAGCTCCTTGATGGGGTTTGAAACAAAAAGAAAAAAAAAAAGCGGTCATCCTACGGGAAAAATAAGCAGAACTAAGCTAAGCTAAGTTTTTCCATTATTATCCAGCGAGAATATTTTTTACCGTGATCCAAACTTCTCCGTTTGAAATTAAATTTCAAATCTGGATGAATATTTTTTCCAGGGATGTCTAAAGTACTAGTTTTATTCTATTCTTTTTTTTCTACTACCAAATGCAACGTGAAATATAAATATAATTATCTACGATATTATATATATTTATTAAAAAAATATTCGATATCTCTCCTCGTAGTTTTATCGTGTTTTTCTTTCCTTCAAGTTCAATTCAAAAAGAATTTTAACATCAAATTGTATAATCTTTCTTCTTAGACAGAATTTTAGATTTCCAAGTAGCATCACATTAAAAAGCAGCGACAAAGCGAAAAAATTTTGAATGAACTGTTCCTCCCTCGACAAATTGGTTCAACCTTGGCTTTTATTTAGATTATCACATTTTCTTTTCCCTCTTATCGGATAGCAAATATAATTTAAATGGTACCATCAAGCGAGATTTAGAACATTATTCAAATCAAACGCATAAATTTCTCAAAATTATCCCTTCATCTGCAATAAAAAAAAAAAAAAAAAAAGATATTCCATGACAAATCATTAAACTCTATATTTATTATATTCTTCGTCCCCCACATTAAATCGTCTCTAATATCGTGCCCATTATTCGCTCTAATCAACGCTTAAACATTCGAATTAAAATTTACGACGATGATAAACCCTCTTCGCGAGGGAGCCATCAACCGATCGAGCGAGTTCAAGTTTGTTTTCAAGCCACCTCTGATTAATGAACCCTCCCCAAACGGATTTTAGATTTTTATCTTCCTCGGCCGCGTTAACCATCCCACCCCCTTCCCCTCTGGTGAAAAATATTTCGTCCTTGGAAAGGAAGAAGAAGCACGGGCGTACAGTGGCACGTGCGCGTTCTTGGGGAATTTGGAGGTCGGCCTACCACCAGCGAAAATGATATCCACCACTCTTCGCCTCCCTTTCCCTCTTCATCTTCATCCCTTTCCTGTTTATCATCCTTTTCCCTCTCTCTCTCTCTCTATCTTTCTCGTACATCCCTTTGGTCCCTCGAATTTTCGGGACCTTGAATCCCTTTCCACTCCCGACGATTCCTCCGCATGCAAATCAACCCCTTGGATTTAAATCGGGCTCGAGCCTACTCCTGATTAACCTTCGAATATCCGAATTTATTGAGGGATGATAGGGATGGGTTGGGATGAATTAACGATTCTCGTTATTTTCTATTACATCGTGATAGATTATTTTTTTTTTATAATTTTTTTTTTTTAATTTTAATTATTATCGTTTAATGTAAATTGAGTTACATGATTTATTTTTTTTTAATTTTTATTGTTTAATGTAAATTGATTTACGATTTACTTTAGAAAATACTTTGATGATACTTGAGGATTAGAAAAATAAAAGAAATTCAAAGTTTTGTCGTTAAGAGGGTGAAAATATCGATCAGATAGATCTCTTCCTCGCCATCCTTCGATGGCAAACTTTCCCTCCCCCTCGCCGTTTCTTTTATTTATTCCGATCATCGAGGATGATTCCGTCCACGTAGAAGAAGTTAACTCGAAGCCGTTTAATTTTTATCGCGGGGCAAATTGCCGCCACGGTTGATTTTCTTGTCACGTTACGTTCTTATGCGGGGTGGCATAAGAAAGAGAAACGAGGGGGGGGAGGAGGGAGGAACGTTTAATAATGTATTGCGAGGGTGGGTTCAACGTTTCGGGATGAGAAAAGGCTGATGAAGATACATCGCGACGTATTTTTAGAAATTTCTCGTCCCCTTCTCCTCTCTGTAAAAAAAGGAAAGTCTCTTCTTTAAAACCGAAGGGACGTCCTTGGCTTCCTCGCTTTCTCCGTTTGCTTTGCTCGCGTGATTTTTGAATTGAATTACGATATCTTGCGAAGTTCTTTTTCTTTTTTTTAAATATATTTTTATTTTTAAAACCATGATGTTTTATCAATTATCACCCTTATTTCGTAATTTTTGATTTTCATCATCTTTAAATTTCTCTTAGATCGCCATATTTTCATTTCCATGAATTTCGATCCACGAATATTTGAATTTCCCGCCATTGATTCGTATTTTATCAGCTTTATAATAATGACAATTATTTTCATTTTTATTCTTCAGAAAATAATTTAATCTTTGCTCGTCAAAATCGCAATGGAGGAATTCGCAGTCCCGTTTAAAAATAACGATTAACGTATAATTCAAAGGAAGCGTCTTCGTTCCGAAGAATACGATCGAAAGATCGAGCGACTACGAATGACGTGGGAATATCTGTTGAGGTATTTCTGTTCATCCGTCGATCTTGAAAATTTTTAATTTTTTAATCTTTTCGCGTCAGTGTCAACCATCCCTGATTGTTTTACATGCCAATGGAGACAATCTTCATGGCCTTTTAAATGATAATTGATTCATATCAAATTTTACGTAATGGAAAATTGGAAGGAAATAATTTTTAAATATCCTGCGATATTACTTTCGAATAGGCACTTTTCTAGAATACGATTCTCTTTATTATACGAACAATTGGAAGTTTGAAAATTTGAAAATACTTCCAAAAGATTGAAAGATTGAAAATTTTCAATATGAAGATTCGTGGGGAAAGATTAGAATCGAAATTTGAATATTTAAAAGTTAAAAAAATTCAACGAATTTTTGAATCGAAGAACGAACCTTGTCACGAAACAAAGACGGTGGAGATGAATTTCAAAGTGCAAAACTCTCGACTGCAAATCTCGCGTGCTTCAATCTAGAGAAAAAAAAAAAAGGAAAAGAAGAAAAAGAAATGTTGCGTGGAGAAGACGAAATCGCTTTGCGATTTCAAGTGCGATTCATTTAGCAAAACGGAAAAGTCGAGTGGCTTCTCGCTCGAGACTGACGCCACTTGTCGGCGAGGAAACGAGGAATTAAAAGGAAAAGCGTGTTAAAGGGGAAAGGCTTCGACCATTCCCCTATCAACGTAACCAATAACGAAATCCCCTTTTTTTCATTTCGTACTCGCTCATCGATCGAGCCACTCGTCGATCCGAAGATTAAATTAAGCATGTTTCATTATTTCCCTCGATTATTCCCGGAAACGGAGTGAAAAATATTTTATACGAGTGGAGAGATTGAGGATGAATTTGAAATTAAAGTAGAAAAGGTAATAAGATTAATCATCCCTTCTAAGGATGAAAGTGTGAAAGAAGTTGAAAGGAAGGTTTGGTAAATTAGATTCCATTCTGTAACTCTATGCTATTTAAGCATCGATCGTTTAATTATCAATTTTCTAACGAGACGAATAAATAATAATAGCGTGTTCTGATACAATGCGAGGTATACATAATACACTGTCCTCGTTTTGCAGGAATGCAATTCGCTGTTATTCCATTAGCAACGATGGTTTGTGCAACGGTTTAATTACTTTAGACGTATCCTTGAAACTGATATCGTGCTTTGAATTGTAAATTTAGATAATCAGATAATGCGCTATAATTAACGATATAGAATATCTACCGTCCACGGGGATTAGAACAATTATGAAAAAAAAGAAAAAAGAAATTTAGGAAAAATTGTTAGGAAAGCTCTACGAATCAGAACGTGTCCAAACGTAGAGAACGTAATGTAA
The DNA here is from genome assembly GCF_014066325.1 of Apis laboriosa. Lineage (NCBI taxonomy): Eukaryota > Metazoa > Arthropoda > Insecta > Hymenoptera > Apidae > Apis > Apis laboriosa. Next base: position 1,056,301 of record NW_025220892.1, read on the forward strand.
AGAATTAATTTTCATTGATTTTCATCGAACATTTTCGAATGTTGATTGTTATAAAGTTCGAATGGCATCTCCTTTTAGATACGAATGAAATTTCATTTACAAATTCTTTTCAAGAATCGACGAAGCATATTGGATTATTCGTTCCATTCGATCTTCGTAATCAATTAAATTTTCCTTTCCTTTTTCTCTCTTTTTGAATTTCATAGATTTGGATATATTTGGAAGATTGGATATAGATTTGGAAATATTTTCAACGATTCTTTGTTTCCTTCTTCCTCCTCAGAGTGCAGATGAAAATTTTCAAAAAATCGAGGTACAATTCGATTCAATTTCGAAAGAATAGAAGAAAAAAGAAAAGAAAAGAAAAACACGAGCAGATAATACCGTAGCCGCGGTAAATAGCTGCCTGTTGCTGTTCTCAAGGGGGTGGAAATGTGGTAGGTCGTTGCTAGCCGGGTTGTGCACCCCACTCTGCAAGCTGCATCGATCGGCTCTAGCCGGTGCAACAACCCACGCATACTGACCCCATACGTCCTTGTAGCTCGAGGAAGGATAACCAGGATACGGTGTTTTTGAACCTCGACATTTCGTGCATGCGATTATCTCCGATACCTGACAATCATTGACGGAAAAAATCAGTTGATTATTATTAGGGAGATATTATTTCCCCTTTCGAGATAAGATCGATCATTCTTTTTTTCCTCAAGAAGAAGAAGGAGGAGAGAATTTAATCCTCAACAATGATCCCCTGAGAGGGTGAATTTCGCGATTAATAAAATTCTAACAAAATTTCCCACCTTAATTACGATATCATTTAACGGATTCGATTAACTTGGAAACGTTCTCGGAACACACACAGTAGAACTAATTGTTTCGAAACTTGTTTGGTACACATCTATCGATTTGCATACGCGTTCTCGGTAGCGGGTCATTGAATCGCAAAACGATTTCCACTCGAGTATCGAGAACTTCGTTAAATAATGTTAATGGACATAAATATAAAAATTCTTGGAATTATGCGAACCGTGAAAACGCTGATCGAACGCTTTCAAGAATTAAATTCCAGTTTACCGCCTCGTGATTTATTCCACGTGTTGATTAATTAAAATCCCTCCGCTCGGTGGATCAGGCATGGGTTATTTTTATTTTATTCCAAACGAAGAGAGAGCTTTGATTATCATTATTATTTTTTTTTTTTTTTTTAGCCCTTTTTATACTACTGTACAAATGTTTATGGGTGCGTTCAATTCGAATCAATGGGAATAAAGGGAGATCGACTGTGCTTTCGCCATTCTTAGAGTTAGAATTTGCTTTGATCATTGAAATTTGACCTTCTGTTATCGAGCATTGTGTCGAGCTTGTGTAAAGACTTGGATATGTCAGAGGTTATTATTATGTACCGCGTGAACGTACCGAGGATGCGAACAATGATGGGTAAATACGCGTGGAACTTCGTTTGAAGATTCGTTCGCTCGAAATTTTCATACACGAGGATGAAGGATGAAAAGGAAGAGAAATTTGGATTGATTATTTCGATCGAAGCAAAATATTTTATCTTCCAAATTTGCAATTACATATAATTATTCGTAATACAATATTCACTCGTTCGTGAAAAATTTTAAGAAATTTAAGAGCTTTGATAATGCGCGATATATCGTGTATGTTAAAACTACTTGCTCCATTAAAATTGTCGAAAGAAGAAACGTTGGAAAAGGAGTGTTAAAAATTTTTAATTGGAAGGAGGAATATAAGATAAGTATCTTTTGTGCACAACACACAAATTAGAAATTCAGAGCACGTTATTGCTGCTTTTGAATTATGAACTATATACTTGTGTTCTTGACCCGAGGTTTAATATAGCACAATGGTATGAAAGAATCCTATTCCAAAGACTTTGGAGGATCGATATTGCGTTCAAAATTCCTTTTGACGTTTAGAAATTGAATCTCAATTGAATCGCTTTCGAAATTTCAATTTGCAGGCCGATTACAAAATTTTCGATTCGAGAATTAACGTTCGTCGGATCGGAACGAATAACAGGATAGTGTGATAGTGGGGAAATGAGTTCGGGGTCTTGCGAGGTCGTCGCGATGAAATCACCCGGGAATTGGTATTAAAAAAAAAAAAAAAAAAAAAAAAAAAAAAAAAAAAGAGGAAGAAGAAATCTTAGTCACCCGTACATTATTCATACCAAAGCGTTATACAAGTATCGGTGTTAATCGAGGTTAATATTTAACTTCCGGTGAGATGAATACATCGAGTCCAATATCGGAATATCGTTCTCTTCAAATTATGCAGAATAAGGAAGCAGATGCAAAATAAAGTTTATTAGATTTACACACAATATATACGTCGTTGTAAAAACAAAAAAAAAAAAAAAAAAAAAAAAAGAAAGGAAGCAACCCTCGTCCAAGATCGGATCACAAGATGCATCATAGCGCAATTATAAATTCATGTAAATTATAAATTCATATAAATTGGTGATTCGTTTTAACTATGCACCCGTTGGACAAAAATTTAAATTTAACTTCGAAGAAAAATGAAATTTTGTTTAAATATCGTTAATCTTGCGAATCTTAATTTTTGCAACATCTTTTGGAATATTGTTTTCGTTATTTTGGCGATTATTTCACCGATGGTAAATTCTTAATTAATTTAATTCCTTATATCGATAAATTGATTCGATTAATTTTTTTTTAATCCCTCTTACTTATCATTGAATTGTGAGACACCTGTGTCTTTACCAGACTGCATCCTACGCGAACTTAAACGCTCGGTTTAATACAAGCACGGCCGAACCTTGACACGATTCTTCTACTTCTCACAATTGAGAATATGAACTAGCTAAAGGCGACCAAACTTCGCCGTATCTAATTGTAAGCAAGATCGCTCGTTAGAATATATTCTAGGATAACGCTTATAAATAACTCTGCCCCACGTTTCACCACTTTTTCGATCACTTATTCAAACAAATAACGTTTAATCGACTAACTTGATTATTTAATAATTTCATTCACGAAAACTTGAAAAACTCGTAAAAATATTTTTTCGATATAGAATTATTCGAAAATATCAACACTTTTCACAGGAAAGGGGATTGTTATAATTTTTCTATTTTCCCTCGTATTCGAATACTATAAAAAAAAAAAAAAAAAAAAGAAAACCCTGATCCAATCGATCATGAGGGTTAACGATGTCCTTGACGCAGAAACACACGTATATCGAATATCAAGCCCAATAAAGAACGTATATAACATACGAGCATCGGAACGATGGAGATCGGCCAATAAGACGGCCGAATACATATTTCATACGATTTTGGACGAAGGTAATTGGTCGAGAAAAACGGGACGGGGTTAGAAAACAGAAGAAGTCACCGCCTTTTGTTTCGATCGAGCCGGGGTTTAATTAATCCACCTCGTCGCGAAATTAAGGACGGCCGGGAATTATTAACTAATTGTTAGGAGGCCTTACGCGACATTCTTGGCCGCGTTTTAGGTTCACCTAGCCGCCCTGACCGGCCGGCTGGAATTGTGTCAAGGTCCTCGATAGACTGAACTTCGGCCGTTACAAGTGTGGAGGCATACACAAGGAGTGGAAGGCCTAGCGCCAAGGCAATCTAGATGGCGTGGGGTGATCATCCACGCGGAAAGATAAATTTTTCATTACGATTTTGTTGACGCTAACTTAAAAAAACCCTCTTTCGACGAGTTTTCGTTTCGTATATCGCGGTTTAGTTTCCTTTAAGCGGAGAAGCGGAAGTTCCTTCTTCCTTCCCCTTCTCCACGGTTTAATTTTATCAAAATTTGAAAATTTTATGAAATTTTTTTCTTTTTTTTCCTAATCGCACGCGTCTCTCTTTCCCGAAATTTCTATAAATTTTTACAGAACTCGGGTTTAATAATGTTATATTATTACGCAAGAGGGGAGAGGGATTATTAAATTATTACATAATAGGAGGTAATAAGCGTAACAAGAAGTGTTTACGTTCCTTTACGTTTTATTCGGCAGGAATTATATAAGACTTTATTATTTAATTTGATGTGTTACAATACGGATATTACAATATGTTGTAACGATATTACGTAACGGAAAATAATTCACGCTAATGATATTTCAATTATCAGGATATAACGGGGATCGCCAATGGGGGAAGGATTACGGATTAGCAGCCGTTTCGTAATTCATTGGGAATGGTTTTAGAGGGATGGTTTTAATCCCCCACAGAGTGCACCCTTGGCCGGAAAAGGAAATTAAGCTGTTCAAAGCTTTTAGGAATAATAATTCGTCGCTCTTTTCTCGTCTTCATTGGCCAAACGAAGGAAGAATTCTTCAGATCCATTTTGTCTTTTTGAAACTTTCCCCAATAATTGTATTATTTATTTACGTTTCACGCTCTTATTTATTCCTTCTCTCTGTTTTAATTTCCAAAAATTAATCGAACGTTTTATTTTCAAAACATTAGAAAAAACTTGGAAGATTAACAAAATGGAGTTGTTAACCAAAATATTAATCGAGTTACGTATTTTAAAATTTATTTTAAAATCCTCGCGTTTTGTATCTACGTTATTTTTCATTAATTTCCAATTGGACGATTACCCCGCGTAGGAAGCGGAGGAATGTTAACGAGAATGAAAGATTCCATGATACGACAAGCTGCAAGATAACCGATCTGTGCGCCAGGGATCACCTGTTTGTCGTCGGATGACGATCATCTGGTATGCGAGAGATCGATCCGATCCGTTTCCAACTCGACGAAGGACGATTTCTCTTCCTTTCGTCATATTAAATCGAGCAGAGTCTGCGAGCGGTATCAGGAAAGCGTCGAGTGGTATCAGGACCTTGAAAAGGGGGTCGCACCTGCATCCCATCTCTCACGAGTCCCCGCTTGCTTTCCACCTGAGGAGATAGACCAACTGGAAAGTATGGACGATAAACGTAAACAGACGACTCTTATTCAAAGAATATTTCCTTTGTCGAGTTGGAGAGAGAGAGAAAGCTCGTAAAGATTTATTAATATTAAACATCTTCTTTCACCTGCTTCGAGAAATTGTTGCCCTTTAACGAGAGAGGAAGATCTTGTTCATTGTATAATATATATATGTATATATTATATGATGTTCTTCTTCAAGGTCTGATTTCATGATCGAATAGAAGAATTTTGGAATAAAATACAAGATTTCGTTCAGGTTTGTTTGAGCAGGTATTTAAAACCTCGTTCATTGCTCGAGATATTAACGTATTCGTATATACACACGTAACATCCTCGTATTCTTTTTTTACAAATGATTTATCTGCCCAGGGAAACGATGGAAAAAGAAGAAGAGAAAGATAAAAAGGAATATTCTAAACGATGGAAAAAATTAGATTGAAGGAAAAAATTCGATCGTCATTATATTATGTCAGATTTCTCCCCGTCCGTCACCGAGAGGTTATTTTCGTTTCGATCCTCCTTGCCTGGAGGATTACTTTTCAAGACGGCAGGCAGAGTCGGTGAAAGAAGCTCGTGCCCGGTTTTCGGGCACGTGGAGGGCAGGCCGCGAACAGGGTCGAACAGTGTGAGCACAATGTGTGGAATACATTGAATAAAAAACGAGCAGGTGGTTGGGACGAGCAGCGGTCTCCTCAGCCAACACCTGCCACCAACGAAATGCTTTTTTACGGAGATATCAAACTCCGTACAGAACACATCTTGCCTTTCCAAGGATCCACTTTGTCCACAAATATAAATATAACACAAGGGGAGAGCACAATTGAGTATCAAATGAAAATATTAGGAAGATCAGGAGATAATCCTTACTTATATATGTTATATATGTTATGCTTATTAAATTAATTGGATTAATTTTGATTCCTTGAAGAAAGGGATGTTTTTTGTATCTTCAAAGTATATATATATAAACGGAATCAATTATCTTCCCTCCTAGAATTATATTCGATTAACGAAATATTTAAATACTCGAAGATACGATCTTATTATTCGATGATGGAAACGTTGGAGATACGAATCAAGAATTATTCTATAGTTTTCACGTGGGGAGAGGTTTATCAATCAAACCTTACATCATATAGGTTCACGCGTGGCGCGTGTGACCTACATAGGAGGCGTATAAAAATGTGTTCCCGACAGTCATGTGCCAAACGCACGGGATCCAGGGTGTCCGTCTGGCGTGACGACCCAGAAAATCGACGTTGTTGAAACACCTGGCCGGCCACCTTCCCCGCGGTTGTACGTTTCACCGCGTGACCCTCGGTAGTCGGGCCCAGTCCTTGATAGACCGAATACATAATTTTAATGTATTGAAAAAGGAAAGAGAGAAAGAAAGAAGGAAAATGAAACGATTAATCTGACCCCTCGATAACAGTCATCCGTTACGTGCATCCGTTTCAAACGTCGCCTTTCCTCTGCACTCTCTCCGGCACAATTACTCGTTTCCGACGTGGGACGCCATTTTTTATTTTCTTCCGTTCAACCTCCCCTCGGGAAGGGATGTTTATTGGACGGATTTATATATTTGGAATATTGCATCGAGGTTTTCCTTTTTTTTTTTTTTTTATTATAAACATTCAGGCCATCTTCTCTATATACGGAATAAATAAGAAATCGAATTAAATCGAATTGAATTTTGACGTTTGAAAATTGGAAATGGAGAGAATTATATCGTGGCATATTTGTGTTGCGAGTCACTTTATTTCTTCGTGTTTTACGAGTACAGGCATGAACACTGGTCTTAATCCGGCCAATTGGGTATAATGATGCCCAGTGCACGTTTTTCGTTTCAAAATTATTTATTTATGGGCAGTGGTCAATTAATGTTTAATTATACGGAAGAGGCATAAATTACGATAAATTATAAGATAGTTTAATCGTGAACGGTCTAAAAAGAGATCCATGAAGAAGATCGATTATCCCGTAATTGTCGTGTACGAAGGACAAGCTTTTATTATTATTTAAAATACCAAAATTAAATGGGAATCCTTCTTTCAAGTGGAACTTAAGTCTACTACAATTTTTCCAATGATCCAAGGGGAATAATTGTTGTTGTTTCGCAAGAAAAGATTTTCACAAGATTTCTTGTCCGTCGAGTATCTTGGAAATATCGAGCAACGACCTCGAACGAGGAGGATCGGTGGATGGAGGCAGGTGGCCGACCCGTGGTGTCCCGAAAAACGAAGATGTCCAATCACTACCTTGGCCGGTGGTGTTGGGTTCGACCCGGCCGAGACTCTCGCTTTCGACTCTCCAACAGTTGCGAAAACATCGATTCAGGATTCTGGGTCGAGATCCACGATTTCTCGATCAATTTTCAAGCCTGCTTTCCTTTCCTTCCTAAAAAAGTTTAAATTTGACCAATTTTCAAGATTGAACTTTAATAAGCACCTCTCTCGCATGCCTCTGTCTCCTACCATTATTATTAATTAATTTCGAATTATTTTTAAAAAAATTTCCTGGCTTTTAAAAAATAGTATTATGATTAATTCTCCAAATTTTTTCAAACACACTCGTGTACGCTTGAAAAGTACTTCTGCTGAAATAATAATAATGGAAATAAACTGATTATCGAAAGAGAGATCTCGCACCTGTCCAAAATCGGATCGAATCAGAGGGGTTGAAATTAATTTCGTGTATGGAAGAATCGAAGAAAGTAAGAAACAAAATTACGGCGCGCGATGCCTCGATAAAGATGGCTGATGGATGATAATTAATATTTTCTCCTGGTAACGTGAAACATAGCGTGTTATTAACCAACGATACGATTATTTAATCTCGAGTCTCGGGGGATCGATGCAATAAGAATACACCGATTATCGCGCTCGTTCCAGACTTTATATCTCCCCACCTTTTCGAATTCTTGCTCGTTTTTCCATCGTTGGACCACCCGAAAGCGGTGCATCCATCCGGGTAAGACGAGGGTAACTCGAGATCCCGAGACGTTTATGCTGGTACCCAATGCTCTTCTCTTCCTCTTTGTTTCTCGTCAATTCAGCCTTTGATCCTTTGTTTTCAATTGATTATCGCTAATTTTATCTAATAGAAATTAGAATCAATTTTTGATTTATATATATATATATATATATAGATCGTTGTTAAATTTACGCGTGTAGATTTAGGAAAGGATTTTTGAAGAAGATCGTATTTGATTTGTTAAATTTTAAAGAGTTTTTGAAGATTGTCGAGTTATTTTCACTTTTCTTGATTTCCTGTTAATTTAGATTGCAAAAGTTTAAAGGTTGAAGTTGAGGATTTAATTTTTTATTAAGGGTAGGTTATATTATCTTCGAGAGGGATAAATTTTCGAAACATTTACCCTTTAATTTTAACTTTTTGAGATTTGTGCCACTTTTGAAAATGTTACGTTCCAAATATCAAATTTATTTATCCATCAACTTGTCAAAGCGAATGATAAAAATTCGAAGGAAAATATAATATTAAATATCAATCAAATGAATAATTAAATTGCATCAACATTTTCACTTCAAATTTGATCTCTCCTCCTAAATTATATCTCATATAGAATAAAGTCGAAGAGATAATTGTAAAAAATCGAAACATCTGAGAAATCCAATTACAATTCGAATTCGATAACATGCTGCTCACTTACGATTAATTAAAATCGATATCTCGAAAGAAATACTCTCGATAACGTAGAACCACCCTTATCTCATTTTTCCACCTCATCTCTTTCTCCCCAACCCCAAAGTTCCACCACTTATATTTCCTCCTCGACCTCTGCGAGAGATTCATCCCTTAAAGTGAAATCCGCTCGTATCGCGAGAGTATAGGAGGAAATCGTCGAGGGGCTCCAATTATTCGACCGTTTCCGCTTTCTTTCGATCTTCTTCGTTGAATTTCCACGAGCCTCGGCTCTCGTCTCGAGGTCGGTTCGAAGGCGTCGCCGAAAAGGCGTCTCCGTTTTGTATTCGATGCACGAAGCCAATTATCGGAAGAGTTTTCACGGTGTTCGAAGCCTGGCTTCGACCTTGGCTGGATGAATAGCTCGATCGTAGCTTCCCTTGGATAGATACGATTAGAAACGTTTTCAATGGCGCAGCTTCCGTTTTCCAAAGACAATGCCGTTTATCGATCTCGTCGCCTCAAATAACTCCCTTTCTTTATTTTCTCTTCGCTTTACCTCAACTTGAGATCTTATTATTAATCAGAATGGATTAGTATTAATTTCTATACGCAATTCTAATCTGTCTCTTATTTATAACACAGGATAAAGATAAAAAATTTCTTTTTATCTATCTATCCAACCGAGGAGAATTAACTCGCGTTTCGAATTAAAAAGTAAAGAAAATCCACCTCTCTCGTCGAATCTTCTTCTCATCCTACTCTTCGAAAAAAGAAAATTCATCACCTAAAACTCTCGACTATCTCTATCCATCGATCTCAAAATGTAACAAACAAATAAATATCGATAAAACCTTTCCAAATCCCCCCAAAGAAATCCACCATCTATCCTTCATTAACTCAAATAATAATAATCGATCACCAACATGTCAAACAATTATTGTTTCTTCTTTTTCTCCACCTTCTCCCCCCCCATCTTTTCTATCATTATTCATCGATCGACATCGATGCACTATCCTTGCCGTGTTATTTTCCATAATGAGGGTTCAAGTTTATTCTCGGTGGTCGATCAACAGGTTGAGCCGAGAGAGAGACAGAGAGGGAAAGAGAAAGAGAGAGAGAGAGAGAGAGAGAGGGATGGTCGAGGCGCGGCGTAGTCGGAAAAGGGCAACGTGGCCTATTCCTCGGAGCAGAGAGGGTTGAAAGGAGAGGGAGGAGAAGGGGTTGTAAGCCGGCCCGGTACAAGGGCAAACACACGAGTGGGGGGTTGGAGGGAAGCGAAAGGGGTTGCTCTGACGTCAGGATGACGCAATGCTGCAACCTCCTCTCCCCCTCCGTCTCCTCCCCCTCCTCGTCGCGCATCCTCCTCGCCCTACGACTGACATTGACACTGGCCGAGCATCGATCCGTGTCCTCGAACGAGGTGAGTGGCGAGAGGCTCGCTCGAGGGTCACCCGAGGCTTGCCGTTTCAAGCCGGGTTGGAGCTTGATCGGAGGTCATCGGAGTGATTTACCTCCTCTCCGTCCTGTTAAAACGGGAACGGGATCGATCCGACGCTGGTTGAACCGCGACAGAGACGTCGAAACCGACGAAACGATTGATAAGTCTCGATAAACACCACGACGACGTACGTGGATGTGGATGTGGGTCAGGAATGGAGGGGGGGAGGAAGGGTGATTCGAAGCGGAGGATTCTACGTTCTCGATTAATTGGTTAATTTTCAATATTTGAACAATATTTAAATTTGAAGAGTTTTAAGATTAAGAAGATTTACATTTCTTGTTTAAATTTATGATTTCAGTGAATGAGACTTTGTATTTGGAGAGTGTTTAAGATGATAAATTGGAGAAGATGTGAGAAGATGTAAAGATCGAATATAGGAAGATTATTAAATATTTTTAGGAGAAGGAAAAATCAGAAATTTGATTTAGTTTGGTAATATATTTAAACGATTATGTACAAACTTTTTCTTATTATTGTTAAAATCTAAGATTAAACGTTTAAACGAAACAGATCTTCCCGATAAAGTTATTTTCTCTTCCTCGAGGGCGAGGAAGTGTAAAATTCCATAGTTAGTAACTCTTAGAATGATTTACCTTCTCCGTTCTATTACTGGAATACCGATCGATTCGTTGACGCCAGTAACGAGAATATAAAACAGCCGATTGTATTTAGAAGGTCCACACCGTTAATGTTGCAGGTAAATAGGTGGAATGAAACGAAAGGCAAACACGTTTTAATTCGTCCCATTCTCGTCGATAGAAACACAAATACATTAACATTTCGAAATAAAACGATAAAATTCATCAATTATCTTCGAAATAGAAATACCGATTTCAAGATTGTGGCAAATAAAAATTAAGACTAATTTTATTTTGAGCATTTTATTGTATCTTCTAAATGGAAATACCGATCTTCGTCACTTCGTATTTCAAGATTGTTGCAAATAAAAATTAAATTAATTAATTTTATTTTGAGCATTTTATTGTATCTTCCAAATGGAAATACCGATCTTCGTCACTTCGTATTTCAAGATTGTTATAAAAAAATTAAAATTAATTTTATTTTGAACATTTTATTGTATCTTCCAAATAGAAATACCGATCTTCGTCACTTCGTATTTCAAGATTGTTGCAAATAAAAATTAAATTAATTAATTTTATTTTGAGCATTTTATTGTATCTTCCAAATGGAAATACCGATCTTCGTCACTTCGTATTTCAAGATTATTGCAAATAAAAATTAAAATTAATTTTATTTTGAGCATTTTATTGTATCTTCCAAAAGAAATACTGATCTTCGTTACTTCATATTTCAAGATTGTTGCAAATAAAAGTTAAGATTAATTTTATTTTGAGCATTTTATTGTATAATCTAGAAATAGAATGCGTATATAATAAATTTTTTTCAGAATTTTTGTTCGTGCAAATAATACGAATAAATCGATTCCTCGATGTTTAATAATTTTCTTCCAATACATTCGTTTAATCTTTCATTTTCAAACTTAATTCATTCAAAACTTAATTCATTCTAACGAAGGCCGGTATGATTTAGTTACAATTATAAATCTTTTTTCGAAGATTCAAAATTCAGTTTAATAATAGCAGTCGTATTTCCGCGAGGTTAATATCGGTAATGTTGTACCGATCTTTATAAATAAAACGCGGAAACGTCACGTTCACGGAATATCGTTTCCGGTAACACACATATAACCATCGCTGAATTTAGTATCCTTCAAGCTTGAATGGCTACAAACGATTCAATTATTCAAAGAATCGTGGAAGGAACGATTCTCGATTTGTACGAATCTTATTTTTACAATCGTATATTTACGATGATTATGCAAATGTATATCACGAAGAGAATTCATTTAAATGTCAATCAAGAATACAATTAAAATTAGCATATATTATTTTTCGTATATACTTTGAGTAATTATATACGTATATATATTAATTTAGAGCGTTTGATTGGAGAAGATTGTTGCAAATAAAAATTAAATTAATTAATTTTATTTTGAGCATTTTATTGTATCTTCCAAATGGAAATACCGATCTTCGTCACTTCGTATTTCAAGATTGTTGCAAATAAAAATTAAATTAAGATTCGAACTCGAACTGTTGAAAAAGGGAAAGAAATCATCAGAGATCGAAATTAAAATTATCAAATCGATTAATACGATCGTTCGTTATTTAAAGACGATATTACTTTATGAGAAGGAATTTCTCGATCGATTTAAAGAAAATTTGCATACCGTGTGAATAGAAGGGAGGATCGTCTTTAATATTCGATCGACCTTACTCCGTCGTCGTCGTGGTCGTCGTCGTCGTCGTCGTGATGATGCTTTTATTAAGAGATTCACTCACGCTTTCCTATGTATTTATCATTTTAACGTGGATGGAAGACTGCGTTACGGGGACGCAGAAGTCGTTTCGAAGGGGATGCAACGTGCTGCATGGCAATCGCCACGTGCCAAGGTTAACCTCCCCTAAGTTCAGTTTAAGGTCAGGGGAGAGTCTCCTTTTCAAGGATGTTAAAAAGGAAACTCGTGACATCCATAAAGAAACGAAACGAGCCTTGTTCAGATAATAGAACATCCCCGTGGACGGGTAAAAAAGTTCAAACCATTTTTGCTCCAATCATACTTCGTGGCCACGTGTTGTTCGAATTTGTAAGAAAAAGAAAAAGGAACGTTCGAATAAAAAAATCGAATAAACGATTTCTTTAACATTCATTCAGAAGAAGAAATTTCTCGTGAAAATATCAACGATCTTGTTCAATCCTCAAGAAGATTACAGTTATTATTTTATTCTTTGAATAATTCATCGGAATTATTGCAAATTTGATAATTGATTTCTTATAACGAATATACACCATAGAATTGATATACGAAGAGAAAGAAAAGGAGAACGATTATTTTCGGATATCTCTTTTTTATAACAATCCACGTAGGTGTTCTGGCACAGGGGAATATTAATTTAGTTATTGATAACTTCTCGCGGCCTTGGCCTTGCAACAAACTGCTCGCATTCGATCGAGATGATTCACACGTGCTCGCCGAGCCTTCTGATATTTTTAGAGGCCGCCATTCTGAGATTTCCTTTCGATCGAGGATCGATCCTCTTAACGAAATAAAAGTCGATCGATAAAAATATAAAATTAATCTTAACGAGCTAAGATAATTATAAATAAGAGAATAATCTCAATCCGAATGCTATTCGAAGAAGCGTGTTTCAATCGTGAAACGAGAATTTTACGATTCCGCGAATGGAATAATTTCAGTGCAAGCTCTTTATGAGATCACCCTGACAAATGATAACGCCCACGGGGATAGAAGAAAACTGGACGAGTTTAATTATTACAAGAAAACTTTAGAAGAGAAATATATAACGAAGAATCGACTTCTTTTATGTGTTTGCAATATTTTTTATTTTTTTATTCTCCATCCAATAATCAATTAACATAAATAACTTTCCATCCACTGACTAAGTTAAAAGAACACTCGATCTTAGGCTAGAGACGTTATAAACGGTGGATTTCTAACAAGATGGAGTTCTTCTGTCTGGATTCGTGTGGATGTTGACACTCCAGAAATAGCGAGGGGGCCGAGTACCGTAAACGTTGGTATGCGGCCATATACCGAAGAAGAACCATTCAATGCTCGCGCCTCTTCTTCCTCTTCTTCCACCCTCTTTCGACATTGAAAGCCCGGCAAGAGTGCAAGGAACTTTACTCCACGGCCAATTCTCAGGCAGCTGGCGCGCCTCCATCTTCGTCACGGAAACCGAAAGCGGGTTCCTCGACGACGAGAAATTAACACCAACGATGACAGAGCCCTCCACCGACAAATTCATAGAAATTTATAGAAATTTATAGAAATTTATAGAAATTTATGCTTTGAAATTGAATAATCGAGGATAGATGCGAAATGGAGATTTGATCGAAAATTAATATTTAATGGATGTTACAGAATCCTTGACAGAGGATTATTAAAAATTACTTGTCGAATTATAAATGTTAAAAAACAGAAATAAACAGAGAAGTTCTAATTCCTCTAAGTCGAAGACCATCTGCTTTCGACACACGAACACATACGTTCGAGTCGAGTGCGAAATGGTTTCGTCGAAATCGAATAGATTGAAGAGGGTGGGAAAGAGGATGGAGGAGGAATCTGGTGCAAGGATCCCATATGGATTGGCAGAGCAATGAGTGGATCGGGTTGAACGGCCTGCCGTGCATCCAGACTGCAGACGTCCAATAAAAATATCTTACGTCGGTGTCTCACTCTCTTGAACACCGTCCCTCTACCCTCATTCATCGCCAAATTATTTTTATTGTTGGATAACCGTCGTTGAGAGAGCGTTGCTCGTTAGCCAGCCGCAGCATTCTTCTCGAATTGACGGTCACCTACCGAAAAGTATATTCTACCAAGCTCTTATTAACCCTTTCGACCCTCTCGATTAAAATTCTCTTTCTCTCTCTTTCTCTCTCGAGGATTACGATAATATATATATATATATTATATTCGTTCGAAACTGTTCAGTCGTTTCCTCGTATCGGCCGGGATATGTAATTTAGAGAGGAAATTGGAATGATTATTGTTGAAGTTACAGTTCTGATGTAAGAACATTGAGATAGAAGATATATCTAAATGAAGAAAAAGATACGTTAAAGATACGTGTAAGATAATTCACGTAGTCAAATTTTTAATCAAGGAACAAGTGTTTCGTGGTAATTATATAATTATAAAGGAATCTCTTATTACGTTTCAATTTGGATTACTGGTTAAGAGGTATAAGATGTAACCGATGGAAATAAGATCGTTATCGTGATGTTATAATAGAATACTCAAAGATATTATAATTTCGCATTCTTGCCAAGAGAAAAAGATATTTTTGATTAAAACTATAATAATTCGAAACGAGATTTTTCTGTATAAAAGTTGTTATCACAAATAATTATACAATTTTAATAAGTCATTTCATTTAATAATTCCGAACGTGTACTTTATATAATAATAATCACAATAATTATCCATAAATAATTAAGATTTTGAGCGAGGGCCAAGGTAAATCCAAAATTTAAAATCCCTTATGCAACATCCAAGCATAACGAACGCACGCTTGAGAACGAATTATACTCGATATAAACTTGGAACCGTCGCGCGAAGAATTATAAACCCTCCTCCCCCCCCTCCTTCGAGAAAGAAAATTCGTGAAATTTTAATTTACCGGCGATTAAAATTTTAATTTTAATTTACAACCCGTTGGTGGCGTGTTGTAAACCATCAAACAAATTGCGCGCGGCCCTTTCTTCTTCGGCCATCCAGTCCCCTCCCCCCATCCCACTCTGACTCCGAATTTCCTCCTCGAATTCTCGTGCCAAGTAATCTCGTGTCCCGCTGTGTCACCTCTCGCACGCCTTCGCGCACGATTTACGAACGCCTCGCTCGAGCCTCGTCGTCCACCCTTTCCTGGCCGGCGGCTCGCGTGATTTAGTTGTAACATCTCTGTGGAGGGAAGGACCGGAGGAGGAACCAACCAAAGGAGAAATTGGCAATGGTACAAAGGTCGGTGGCAAATAACTAACCGAGACAGACCGCCCCCCTCTTTCCTCTCCAACGTATTGTGCCCGTTACGTTATGTTCGATTGTGGGGAGCGGATGTGGAGAGGAGCTTCGTTGGAAAGGGGGTTGAAGTTTTTAATTCGAATTAAAATCGGGGACAGGTTTCTTTTTTCTTTTTTTTTTTTTTTCGTTGAAAATTAATTTTCAACTCGATTGATAATATGCATGCATATAAGCAAGAATTGAAAGGATCCGTTTGAAAAATAACCGTGCCGAATTTGTGCGTTTTATGAGTGACGTAACTCAAATAACAACTTTCTCTTTCCTTGCATCTTCAGTATGTATATATATATATGAGTTCAATCGTTTCTTAAGAAAATTTCACTTTCACGTCAAATTTCTCTCCTCGTGTAATAATTTTTTAACATCGTTTCATTTTCGTCGAAAGTGTTCAAATATATTTTGTTTCGTTGTATTGCATATTTCTGAAAAAAAAAAAAAAGGAGCACAGGTTTTGTGATAAATCTAATATTCGAAGGCCTATCTCGAGTGACCTCGAAAAACGAGAAACCTTCCCTCTTCTTTTTTTTTTTTTTTTTTTTTTCGACGTCGTCCCATATATGTATTTGTTAGCCCTGTTTCCGCTCAGATGACTCGCACGACGACGGTCCCTGCCTTCGTTGACCAGGGTCGCGTGGGTGATTTTACCCGATCTGGAGGGGGATGCGTGCTCCTTTATTCGGATGCATCGACCGTTTATTTCGATATTATGCTAATAACGTTTTAAACAACGAACATTTGGATTGGATACTTGAAAAGGATGCGAGGAAGGGAAAAAAAAAAAACATCGGGCGCAAAAAAAAGAGCCACTCGTACGAAGATAGAATGTAAATATATATCGCTGGATATTGGTAGCGTTCTTAAGTGGTTTGGTCGATATACACGGTGTCTTTATAAAAATTCACCGTAATTTTCATCACTCTACTGCACAACAAATTGATACTTTCTATTATTCCTTTGCCACTTTTTCGTTTTTGTTCTTTATTTTCTTTCTCTTCTTTTAGAAAAATTGGTGACGAGATGGAGAGAGAGAGAGAGAGAGAAAGAGAGAGAAATTTTAACAGGATGGAGAAGAAAATGTATGCAAATGTATGTAAAAGAAGAGATAGATCTATTTCCTAGTGGCTGAAATCCATGTACATCTTCGTCCATTGTTAATTCCTCCACCCAATTAAATTTTATTATAGTTGTAATAACAATAATCAAATTCGAATATAGGCCAGTCATAAAATCTCTCCTCCTACTTTCTATAACATCCTGTACAAACTACGGGTCAACCTCACTGGTTCTCAACCTGTAGATCACCTGTAGATCTACAAAAAAGAATCATTATTGCCGTCGTGTTTAATTTAATTCTTGCTACTTGAACTCAAATAAAATCATATTAACTCTTTCTATTTTCCTTATAGGAAGCAAAGGAGATACGAATCCCGCCTAAACTGTTTTCAATATTCGGCCACTCGTACGTGCTAATACTTAAAAAAAAGAGATCAGTATAGATGAGACCAAAATCCATAGAATCTTCAAAGTATCCGGCCCTCCGAGACCCAGTCCCAGAAAACCGTGCCCACAACGGACCCACAATCGACAAAGAGTAACCGGCAACTCTCCACTTTCCGATCCAATTGTTTTTCGACTCGGCTCATCGTTTCAGGACGAGCAGGTACACAGCTCGCCTGTCCCTGAATCGAGTCAACCCGGTCGCGTGGGTGATTTGGGCCCGGTGGTGGGGATAAACGTCGGTTGGCGCGCGGCGGTGGGGGCAAAGTGGGCGGGGCGAGCGACGGTCAACCGTGGAACACGGACAGACGGACGCGCAGTGTACCGATAGGGATGCACCGACCTTGGAGGGATTTTTGCGTCTACCGTAGTGCGTTCACCCCGAGTCAAGCGGCGAGCGTGCCGTGGCCGGGGTTCAGAAACGCGACTCCCTTCTTTCCCGGCCTCTTTGTCTCCCCTTTCCCTCTCCCTCTGGCCCTTCGTCCACTCGTACTTCTGTACCAGGCCCTTTTTTTCCAGCCGTCTCCGTTCCAGCCGAGCCTCAAACTCGCCGGGAATCGGCCACCTCACCCTTCCAGCCTCTCTCTCTCTCTCTCTCTCTCTCTTTCTTCGAGAGACGCTCCAGGGGCGGAATTTTTGCGCTGGCAAAAGTCCGCGACAGGACACAGACAATGGATGGGTTAATGGGCTCGAAGAAATCTTGTGATCGGTTCGAACTTCGTTTGATCGAAATTTTCTTTAATACGAATTAGAGATTGTTGTGGAGATGGAAACGAGTGGCGAATAGTATTCGTTATATTGTTCGGTGGTTGGATAGATGGAAATTATTTTTTTGTAAAATGAAAATGCTCCCAAAAGGAAATAATTCTTACATAGGTAAAGTATTTAACGAATTTCTGTGATAATCTGTGATGATTTTCAATTTGGAGTTAAAATCATCTTTCACGATCAACTTGGATGGATAATTTACGATTATATTATTTACCATGATTTAACTCTATTTTAATTATTGATTTCACTTAGAATAATAGATAAACGCTGATATTAAATTGGTCACGATGGAAATTCCCGACGACGTGCCTCCCTAGTTCTCCCTAGATTCATCACGTTGGTGGCACGTGGTTGCCACGAGCCAGCCCTGGCGAGGCGATGCATCCCACAGATTAGGCTGCACGTACGCAACATGCACGCGCATGGCGTGTGCCTAATAGCGCGTGCATCGCTCTCTGGGCGAAGTGGAGGTCGTGACCTTGATGGAGTAGCCATGGAAGGGTCGGCAGACCAGCCAGATTTACGCGGTCAAGAGATCGGGAAAGTCGATAAACCCGACGTTGCTTTCAATTAAAAATGCTTTCCACGTATACACTTCCTCTCCTTTCCGCTTCATTTTAAAAAACGAAACTTCGTTTCTCTTCACCGACACGCCTTAATCTTCTATAGTTCCCCTATAAGTAAATTTTCCCTTGAATTACAATGATTCGAGAAAAATTTGCTCGATTCCTTTCGCGTCACGATTCAATATTTCTTCTTCTTTTCTTTTTTTTAATTTTCGAAATTCCAAATTGCAATATAATTCTCAATTATATCATTTCGTTCGAACGTTGTCAACTTTATTCTACTTCTTCAAAGACAAGGAAGATTAATGCTTAGGAAAAATGTTTGGTGACCTTGGCTGAAAGATCGTGTGCTCACAGAGGTTAAAACTTAATTAGCGCGAGAAGCTCGGCGATTATTGTCGTTCGATTAATTGCCCGTTCGTGGGGGCAGATAAGCCCCACGGGTGTTCCTCCCAAGAGCTTTGAATCGCTTCATAATCGTCCGACACGCGATAGGGAACGAGGAACGGATGGATCAAGGTTCCCGATTAAAGGAACGAGATTGGCTTCGAGAGCTGGCTATTCCCAGTTTTCGAATAACAATTTCTTGCAGATTTTCATTTCGAGAACTTTGATTCGTAAATATTCACGAATACCTTTCGAAGAGAAATAATAATTAAAATCGTTCTTTCATATCTTCCATATCGCGTTGTATCATCCAACGTAACTTTTTTCCAACGTAAAACCCTTATCCTATTTACCACTGAAAAACTTTATCAATCAAAGCCAAAGGTTTACGGGACAAAAGGATCATTTAGATGCATGATTTCGATTCGAAGGCAAGTACAATGCGCAAGAAAGCGACGGTTAACAGGCAATTAATAAAGGCACGAACGAGGGCAGAGGCGGGGAGGTGAAGGCGAAATCAAAAGGGAGGAAAGGAGAGGAAGAAGTGAAGGAGGGGAAGAGAAGAAAGAGGGAGAAAAAAAAGTAGAGCGTGTGGGAACGAGATGGCACGACCTCGAAGGGCGCGGTCGAGTTCAGGCTAGACTGAAGCTGCCCTTGTGCCTGACCGACCTTGAGACAGCCCGTTTTGCCATAGCCCGACTCCATCGGCCCCCACCCACCACCCGGCTCATCCTCCATCCGCGGCACAAAGAACTGTCCTCCTCGCCGGGAATCATAGCCGCCCTACGTGGAATTTTGCAAATGGAATTTCCCCGTTTACAGGGGAACTCACCGGGAATCCTTCGAACAGGTGTCCAACGGATTCGATCCCTCGAGTCTCTTTCTTTTTGTTTCTCGATCCGTTGCCGGCGATGAATCGCTTCGCCACTTGGGACGCGGATGGAACTCTCTTCTCTCGCGTTTCTCTACTTCTCCTTCCCCCGATTTGTTTCGAGAGAAAGATTTGAGGGAATTTGTTTAAAATAATAGTCATTTTGATGGAAAATGAACGAATTTATTTTTTTCCTCTTTCTTTCTTTTTTTTAAATTTATTTCGAGATTTTGCCGTTGGAAAGATTTCGTTTGGAAAAATTTGGAGATAGTTTCGTAGTATCTTTCTGTTGTAATCGTCTTCTGTTTTTAAGAAACAGTAGGTTTATTTTTGGCATGTACTTACGTTTGTTCTTTTATATTTCTTTTTTGTATTTGAGATCGAGTTTTTGTTCTAGACAGTTAGCAATGTTAAAGTTCAATATACTGATAATTTATAAATACCGTTTAATTAAGATTGTTCTTTTATTTGGACTCGAGATTAAACGTGTATTTATTCCATCCTCGTGAACCTTTTCGAGAATATCGATATTTTATTTACATATTTTCCTTCGATATTTTTATAAAATTTTGCGGATTTGTCGTTGTGATTTTCTGTCTTTGTACGACGCGACTCATCGAGTAGATAGCAAATATCATTGGATTAAAAAAAAAAAAAAAAGTCTTGACTATCTTTATAGGGCGTATATAATCATTTACCAGTTTCACTTAATCAAGAGGAAAAACAAAAAAAGAAACTGTTTCCGCCCGGGATCGAACCGGGGACCTTGTGCGTGTGAAGCACACGTGATAACCACTACACTACGGAAACGTTGATACCAATCCTTTTCCTTTCGATTAAAATCCCCAAATTTAATCTCCATGATATCAATAATTATGAATGAAAAGAAACGAGGAGGAAGTAGGAAATGAAATCAACACTATTTGCTTAACGTATAGAATAATATTTCTTTATTCCAAAATAATATTTTATCTTGAAATTTTAAGCAAGAAAGAACTAGAAGAGAATTCAAAATAGCATTAACGATTAATGTAATATATAAATTTTTCGAGATTCTTGATTTAAAAAATATATATATATATATATGTATATATATTTCGAATATTCGAAACGTTTAAATATTTTTAAAATGGCAAATATTTTTAAAATTTCATTCTATGCATCGTTTCGATATATCTTCTTTACGAGACACGTGCGTATCGGAAATTTTTTTGGTAACACTTTCAGCGAAGGCAGACTGAAAGAACAACTGGTAAAACACAAAATCAGCTGTAACGCGTAAACAAGGTCAGCTAGGACAAAAGTGTATATAAACATTTATTTTTTATTGTTTCTGCGTACTGACCTTCAAAAATTTCTATTTTATCGTGCATACCGTATAACGAGCGGAATTTTTTTTACGATATTCCAACACGTCCATCCTTCGATTATTCCGAATAATATGACGACCTCGATAAATTTTTCATTTTAATTCTCGATAATTAATCGCCAACTTACGAGAGCGATCATTATTAAAAACATATTAATATTCTGTCAAGTTCGCAGCTATTTTAGATTCAATATTTTGCAACGGGATTTTTCGATATTTTTACAGGAAACGACGAATAATTTTTTTAGAAAGAATTTTTAAAAAAAATTTAAATTCAGAATTAAATATATATTCCGAACAAAGAATAAGTATTAATAATATTA
Organism: Apis laboriosa; assembly: GCF_014066325.1. Taxonomy (NCBI): domain Eukaryota; kingdom Metazoa; phylum Arthropoda; class Insecta; order Hymenoptera; family Apidae; genus Apis; species Apis laboriosa. Next base: position 1,077,790 of record NW_025220892.1, read on the forward strand.
AATACGTTTTCGACAAAGTTTCAAAAAATCTCGATTACTTTCGATAATCATCTATTTTCATTTAATTATTAAAAAATCGTTATAAATAAAATCGTTATCGAAAAAGTATTGGAAATTGTAGAACATTTAGGCCAGTATTAAAAAAATGCAAAAAAAAAAAAAAAATACTATCATTATTAAAATTAAAAAATAATACATTTAATTATCTAAGAATTCAGCATCAAAAGATTATTTAAATTCGTAAATAAAATTCCACACCATTCACCGAAAGATTTCACGTATCTTATGGATATCCGATTTCATTGAAAACGCATACAGAAATAAAACTGACCTGCGCTACCAAGTCCCAATCCGCGCTCCTTTGTCCCTTGCATTCCAGGAACTCCACTTTGGAATTATCGATCGATCGTTCTTTAGAATCGCTGTGGTGTACTTGAAAATCGCATTTTCGCGGTTACACGGAGAATCCTTTCGACCAACCAATCCTCCCTTGAATAGCGTTTTGCATTTTCCAAGCGTTGAAACGATTCGTGGTAATGGATAGACCTTCTTTATCCCTCGATTCTTGAACCATTCGATCGATCGAAGAAGGAGAAAGAAGACGAAGAAGAAAGCCATTTTCGAGCGGAATTTCTCTCCGATTGAATAAAATCTAACTCGTCCCTCGAGTGAAACGTTGAGTTTGGAGTCGAGAGACAATGATTTGTTTGTTGAAATTCGATGAAAATTGGATCGTTGATACTTGGATTTGGATGGATTTTATTTAGAAAATAGGTGAAAAGTAATGATGTGGATTTCGAAAGATCAGTCGAGGCTTGATTTTTTTTTTTGAATTCGATGAGATTTTAGATTTGTGATGTCTGGAAGTTTTCGAGAATTCTTGAAATCCTCTTCCAGCGTGCTTATTTCTCTTTCTCTCTCTCTCTTTTATTTTCAAAAAAGAAGACACGATTCGAGAATTAAAATTTCAATCAATAAATTTTTATTTCCAAACTTGAAAAATTTGCAATCGATCAACAGTAATAATCAGTCATGCAAAAAATTTGTATATCTTCTCTTTTCTCAAAAATAAATAAATTAAACGTTAAATAAATTAAACGTATATATATAATTATTTCAATGTAACTTTCAGCTTTCACCGAATCTATCTATTTATTAAACAGCTCTCCTTTTCTTTTTGTGAATTTAAAATTTCAACGAGTTAAAAAATATTATTCCTTCTATCCAATTTAAAAAAAAAACCTCATCAAGAATCGTCAAGACACAGATCCTCGTCTCTCCAAATCCAATAAATATTTACGAAAAATGTACAACGCATTATTTCAACAAAATAATATTCAAATATCTGGAACGAGAAGAAAAATTTATATCTCGAATAACGTGAAGATAAAAATTAAAATAACGACCCTAAAATCTGGTGGTCCACAATGATGAAAACTTGTAAAAAAAAAAAAAAAAAAAACGATATCGATTTTAACATAACAGGGAGAGATCTCGTAATAAAAAGCTGAGCGAGGTTGACGATCTTGCAATAATAGAAAGCCACGATTCCCCTCGTTCCTCGGTTAAGCCTGATGCTTGTGCACCGTGTCTCTCTCTTGGCGAAACTTTTACTTTTACTTACGGAGAAAGTGCACCGGTGCTGCAACTCTCGCGATTTAGAACGCGTAATTCACCATCATCTCTCGTTTGAATTCTCTCTGTCACGATTTTCTCTCTTCCTTTCTTTCTTTCTTTTTTTTTCTCTCTTTAAAAGAGAGGATCACGACTGGAGATCGATAGACGAGAGATCGTTTCTCTTAGTAAAATTGTTTCTTGATCTTTTTCGAACAAACCCTTTTCCCAGAATTATTTATTATACATATCTTTCTCTCTCTTAAAATTATTATTCCTTAATTTTGAAAGAAGGAAATATTTTAAAAAAATAAATTTCCCCCCACTTTGAAGATTAAACTAAATCTCACTTTAAAATAAATAATAAAATAATAAAATAATTGAAATAACTTTATTAAATTGGATGAATATTTCCTAAAATTCTTCTTTTCTTCTTCTTCAAAAACCTCTAAATTCTTTCCTTTTTTTATATTTTCTACCGTCGATTCTGCTAAATACATCTTTTCTTCGAGAACAAAGGGGAGGGAAAAAGAAACAAACATCTATTGGAAACAATGAAAATCAACCTGTCTGTGCATAAATCACTCCAAGCACGCGAAAAGTTCAAAGGTTTCCATTCCGGATACCTGGGCCCCGATTCCTTCCCATTAATCGATCTTTCAACGAGTCGACGTTAATGAGCGTATATTCGTTTCACGGTGTTGCGGCCTTTTCCATTTAAAGGGGGGGCGACACACTTTCCGCAGCCACGACCACGAGAAACCGTGCAATTCCACGACGGTTCATTTCATTTCCTGGTTGGAGCAACGATCTGCCCGGTCGTTAGCCGCTGCTGCGACTAACGTTTCAACAATACCATTCAACTGCATCGTTGCATCGTTCGATTGTCCCGCGATCACGCTTCAAACGGATAGGAAAAGCAAGGATTGTCAATTTAAAAGGGGACACGTTACACGAGTAAACAGGTCACAATTGCGAAAGGAGAATGTTTAAAAGCGTGATTTTGGGACTGGTTTAATCAGTCAAAAATTGAAAATATACAGATAGATTGTACATCCTTATTATATTCCATTTATTTCGATTCGATCGGGAATGAAGGAAATATACGAGGAATTCTTACCATAGGATTTGTATGTAAAGAATAATAATATAATAATCGTTTTGGAAAGCGGTGTTACATAAATGAAGAACAAAAAATATATATATATATCGCATCGTAGAATCTCTCCCATGAAATTATCCAACAATAACTATAAAGAAAAATGATTAACGAGGACAAATCTAGGAAGTAATAAACGATATTATAACGTAACTTCATACTCGAAGTTTTACACAAGTCTTTAAAGAGACTTCGGTAGAGAATCTTCCTGTTACTCAACATTATTTATTCCTCTGCCCACTATAAAAAGTAACATCGTAACGTCGGTTAACGAACGGCGTTTAAATATTAATAAACATTGTATCCACCCGTTGCAACCGTATATATATATATATATAGAAAACTGGGAAGAATTTCCATTAAAAATTCGTTTCTCAAAAGAAACAGGAAAAACTTTCACTCTGGTGGTGTCTGGGCCGATCCGTGGGATCGGCGATCGAAAGCGGGAATGGGGCGTTACGTTACGGAATTATTCGCGGCTCTGGTCATTTCGCGCACGCTATTTTCCCGATACATGATAAGATAGAAGCGGTTCGAACAAAAACGCGGAAATTCTAATGGGAAGCGGACACGGTCGAATACGAACTTTCATATTTTTTTTTTTTTTTTTTTTTTTTTCATCGAGATCGAATCTATTGTAGGAACATCGTTCGTGAAACTGTTGAGTTGAGAAATAATTGTAAACCAGTGTCTCGAGAAATCAAAAATCGTTGTTTAAAAATCGAAAGGCGAAAATTGTTTCGATAGCTTGCAATCTTATTTTAATCCTTAGCTATTTCGTGCTAATTGTTACTTGTCATCTTGTTATTTGTCAATATTATCATTTGTCAATATTATATTTGTCATTATATTTGTCAATATATTTTATGAGAAAGGGAAGAGAGGAGATTGTTATGGGGAATTTTTTTTTTTTTTCTCTTTGTTATGTCGTAGCCGAGTGTTCTATAAAAGAGACGACCCAATTATCCGCGATGGAAAGTAGAACAAAGTGGCAGAAACTTTCGGTTTCGCCGATGTTGCGTCTTTCACTCGGTAACCTCCATTCGAGCATTGCAAGTTTCGCGTGTACCTCTCCGACAGATCTAACATCGAAACTTTCGTTGGTATTGTTACGATTTTCACCCCGCGATACTGAAATCTCTGTCGGTTCTCGGTTGGATCGGAATTGGTGATCCAACAGGAAGCGAAGTTTCTTTCCGATTATTACGAATTTTTCCAAGATTTTGTTGCTCGATGGTGACAAATTGAATTGAAAATTATTATATACATAATCTATCCTCCATTTTTCCTTTGCCTCACTTTTCTTCTTCAACTTTTTAATCGAAGTAAATCGATACAATTGGAGTACATGTGATTTCGTGGTGATTGATTGCCAGGAGAACAATTAATCGAGAGCAAAGGAATTTGTATTATTAGGATGATAAAAAATTGTTCGAACGAAAATCGAATGAATTATTTTTTACTATTTATCAAATAAATTAAACATCATCGTTCGAAGATTGAACCTCGTCCCTTTCGATTAATCGACGAGGAGAAGAGGGGGAGAAATAATTTCGATAAAAATTTTCGCACGGGGAACAATTCGAGCACGGGCAGGAAAAAATTATTGGAACCGGTCACCGGACTACGTGCGGTTCTTTTACGATCGGCAAAGAAATCACGCAAACGATATCACACGCGAATCGATTCCTCGCTACTCGTGTGACACGGTGTTACGTTCGATGTGTGCAGTAACCTGTGTAATTCAACGCGGAATTTTATGATCGCATTTGCACACGGAATTCGTGCCCAAGGTGAGACGACTACGACTACCTCGTCACGCGTTTACTTCCCGCCGTCGAATCGAGCCGTGCTTATCGTTCCTTGCGCGTTCAATACCGATTTCTATCGTTCCGCGCGATTAGCGCCAACTTGTCGCCTCCATTTTCCTTCCCTCAGAAGAGAATCAATCGATACCTTCGACGGAAATTAAATTTTATTCGAAGAGGTCTCGAATCGATCGAAATAATTATTTTAAATGGAATTGGAAAAGATATTCGAGTTGATATTTCCCTTAAGAAATTTTTCATTATCGAAGATATTACCAATCTCTTTGTAAAACCACTTTTTAATTATTTCAAGAAATGAAATTCTTCCTCCAGAATTTCCATGGAAAAACTGGATACTAGTTTCGAGAGGATTATTAAAAAAAGTTGCAAGTTAGACTTTATCGAAACTGCAAGAATTATATAACAATTTTACAGGGGAATAATGGTATAAAAGGGAAAAGAAAAGAAGAAAACGACGAGCGTTAAACGGGTGAATAAATTCTCTCGAAACGTCTCGATACGAATCGCGCCTATTATTTGCCGAGAGGCCCATAAACAACGGTTTGATTTCACCCCGAACAAAAGTATGGTTACAATAAAGCGGAGCCTCGTTACGGAGGCTCGCTCGAGCGGAGAAAGTTAACCGATGGCCGGCCCCATCTTCCTGGATCGGGCGAGCGGTGGTCGTTGATCCACGAGGCGGCCTCCATCGTTTTCCTCATTCGAGACCGGAGAAAAGTAAGAGTATCGTATCGAATCGAAGAAAGTGCACGAGGGACACGAGCCTCGACCATGTTTCCACGCCAGTGGCACATCTCCGCCGTGTGCATTTGCAAGAAAGGTGTCGCAATCGAACGTGGCTCGGTTTGCCTCCAACTCGGGTAATCGAGGCGTGGATGACCCCCTTGACCCCGCACAACCGAGAGAGTCGCTTGCGAAACTCTAGCCTAAGCTCTCCCCAACGAAACGATCCTTCATCTTCCTCGATCCGACCTGAAAAAGTGAAATTTTCATTCCCTTTGTTTTTGGATTATTTCGAATCGCGCGAGGAAACTCGTTCTTGTAATTTCACTCTCTGTCTTTATTTTTATTTTCTTCTGGAAGGATAATTTAAGAGGCTGTCGTAAAAGGAAGAAACTTTCTCAAAGGATATATAATAGGATTTTTTTTTTTTTTTTTCTACAAAATAACGGCAGATGAATTTCCTTTGGAAAACGTTTGGAAATTTTCGTTTAATAAAAGAGGATGGAGATATTATTTCCGTTTAATCATCGATCGAGATGTTTATCGAAACAATCGTGAAAACAGGTGTTATGAGGGATTCGTAAGCCGCTGCGAATAATAATCGATTCGAAATGAATCACGAGGGGCAATTTCGAGAAAATAATTGGCGAACGATTAATCGTGGCAAGGTCTACACGAGTCGTAAATATGCGCAAGGCCGTGATACGTGAGTTACAATTCTTATCAATTCTACGCATGACAAGGTCATCCGTTTATTATCAATTTATTAAGTGCTTTTCCTCTCGTTCCTCACCTGGAAACCTGTTTTTATATCCAGAAATACGTTCCATTTGCGTGTATATTAAATATGTGTATATATATTAATGCTTTTGATGAAATTGTTTTATTTGTAGTTAAAATTGATGTTTTTCTTTTTTGCTTGATTAGCGAAAAGATTTTATTTTTTTGCAATTTCGAACGTGAACGAACTTTAATCGTAATTTCTGGAATTTGTTTGGAATTATTTTACGATTGTGTATCTGTACGATGATATTAATAATACGGTTGAATTTATTAATATTTGGATTGGTTATATTATTTTTTGAATTTATGAATTTGTGTGTGTGGATGGATTTGTGCAACATTTCGCGAAATATAATTATCGAGAAAGGATAATTATTTATTTTCAGAAATTTATTTTCGAGTAATATTTTTCCGTTGATGGAGAGAACGATAAATATCTTTGGAAAAAAAATGTAGAAAATTTTGGAGGAGATTAAGAAAATCTTCGACGATCCGTGTAATAGAAATAGAATAGAGTAGCGATTAGAGGTAATTAGAAATAATATTACAATAACAAATTGTAAAAATTTGAAAACTAAATTAGTAGTTTTTGATGAATCGAAAAATAAAATAAATCGATAGCGACATAAAATATTAATGAAATCGTAAGCGAAAATTTATGCGAAGTTTTAAAAAAAAAAATTTCAAAAATTATCCTGTATTTAAAAATCTAAAACTTTCATTTTCCATTTTAAAATCGATAAATCTCTCAATTCTCGAACTAAATATATATTTCCGTTTCAACTATTTCAAATTACAAATTTCGACACGAAGTTCGCTATATAATAATAAAATAAATTCAAAGGGTTTTAAAAAATTAATCAAACCAAATTAATTTCGTTAATTTCAATTATCGCGCAAAAATTCCCCAAAATTTAGAATTACGCAACACGGAATAAATAAATAAAAAACAAAAAGTGAAAATTCAAAATAATTCACGTTTCGATTACCATGGATTCCCCTAAAAAAAAAAAAAAAAAAAAAAAAAAATTGGCCAACATAAATAATAATCGAAAAATTACATAACAACATCGAGTAAAAGAGAAAAGGTGAAAGTTTAAAGGGCTCGAAGGGTTGGTTACGATGGCGTAATCAACAGCCTCCAACTGAATGTACCGTTAACGGTACATTTTTTCTTTTTTTTTTTTTTCCTCTCTTCTTTTTATTCTTCTTTTTTTCTTTTTTCTTTTTTTCGAGCATTAGCCACGTTGACGTAATCAGTCTCGCGTCGACAAACCGGGACAAACTAGACGCGACCTACATATTGTTTCGACCATGTTACACAACCTGCGAACGAGTCTCGTCCGGGTGAACGACCGCTTTCGTCGCCATGTTGTGAAAGCGTGTGCCGACACCACGTGGACCACGTGAGAGGCAGAGGCAGCGTCTCTCAAATTGTCTGACAACCCTGACAGAGTACGTGTACGTCCACTGTCACTGTTTCGAGGTCGTCCAATTGCCGGACGACGCCCGATAAACCGATTTATTTAGTGCCACCATCCTACTCCGGGGAGTTCGTCTTCGTCTCGTTACGTAATCGGATTTCGTTCGTTAGTTTACCGGATTTTTCAACATTCTTCCACAGATTTTGTTATTTTTGGCTTGGGTCGTACGTACGTACGTTTAATACCTGACACGATGTTTTTTGAAAAATTAAAATCGAAAAGCTTCTTCTCGAAAAGCTTTATCGTAGGTAGGTTGGTATGCATATATGTATGTTTGTTTAGAAATTTTCTTTTTTTCTTTTAAAAAAAAGGTTTATTGGTGTAATTGGTATCGTAGATTGTATATAACGATTGTAGTTATAGTATCTTTGTATGAAAATTAATTTTTTTATTAATTCAGGAAAACGATATTTAACAAATCGAGTCAATAAAAAAATTGATAATTTATTTTTCAAAAAAGGTTCATAAAGTGTAAAAATATTAGTAAGTGGAATTATTAAAGTAAATTTATTTATATTTGGAATAATATGTATTAAAAGTTTTCTGTTAATTATTTTTTAATCTTGCGCCAGAATATTTATTTTTTTTATAACAATCACTTTGTAATCTGTTTCGTTACAAAGTAATAAACACGTAAATATTTATGGAAAAATTATGAATCGTTACATTTTATTATCGTAATTGTGTGGAAGTAATTTAAACACGATCTCTTTTTTAAAAACTTTTTTAAAAAAAATATAATTTTATATTAACAAAATATAATGTATTGTAAATTAAATCGATAATAATATAACAATATAAAATTTTTCGTAATAATATTGTAGCGCGACGCGTTCGTACGTTTCCGTGCGACCTCCGCGCGCACCGATCGAATATAAACATTGCGAATACACGCGCTCATTTGTCACCGTGACTTCGCGTCGAACGGTTCGAAGGCTTGAATAAGATATTATAATATTTCAAAAATGTGAATGGGCAAAATTGTTATCAACTATAATTTTCAATCAATTTTTCTTTCGTATGATCCATTTATTATTCTATCTCTTACATAATTTAAGACAAAGTACAATTTTTTAATCGTTCGTTTTTTGACATTTATCGATTAAAATCATACGAACGAATATACATATTTTTTTTTTTTATTTATTTTTTTTTCTAATTTAAAATTTATATCTTTTTTAGAAATATACAATTACACACCAATCGAAACACAAATTTTCACCAATGATTCGTACGTGATAAATTTTAAACAATTTTGTTGACACTTTCCTCCGACTATTTTTTCACGCATCGCTTCCGAACATTCACATTCACAAAGTTGTGGCTAATTATTCGGACGGTAAGTTGGCACGAGGAAATCGGTAAAATGCCAACGAACGTGTTAAATATTTAAGCGGTTTCTTCTCCTCTGTTGCAACGGGATTATATAGATGATCATGGTCAAATATGTTTTACAGAAGAGAAATAAAATTAAAGAATATTATTTATTTCGAACGTTTAATCCAACATCGGATCCTTGATAAAAATTAACGACGACGATTTATCGCCTCGCTTGAGAGGCCTTTTCTCGAGTATTCAAGGACTTCATATTTCATATTTCATCACAAGAGCTTTTTACGTTCCTCTTTTTTTTTTTTTTTTTTTTTTTTCTTTTCCATTGGAACGCAGACAGAAGTGGAGGAACAGATTAGATGTGATTCATAGCGCGTTCCTGTACGACGACGGTGGACACATGATTAACAGACTGTCGTAACAGGAAAAGAAATTTTGAAAAGTTAAGAAGAACGAATTTTTAACTATTTTAAGAAAATAATTTAAATCGAGGAATTTCAGAAAATATATCGATACTTTTCAAGATAAATAGAAAATAATGTTCGATTTCTAACGATGATCATCATGAAACACGAAATCGATTGCCGTCGATTTCTAAAACAATTTCAAAAACTATTATATCTCTCGTTACATCGTAATTCATTTCCGTCTTTCATTTTTTGATTTGTCCACGGATAAACGATGTTTAAATACCGTGTCAAACGATCATCGAAACGAAATCGAAAGTTTCCCCCTCTTTTTCCTCTTGGTGAAATTCCTTGGTGTGAAGCGAAATATTAGAACTTATAATTTTCTATTCCTTGATTCTCTTTTCTCTCCCTTGCCAAAAATCTTTCTTTCTTCCTTCCTTCCTTCCTTCCTTTCTTTCTTTCTTCGTTGTTCTAATTTTACGCTCTCCTCCCCTTCCCCCCCAAGAAAAATTCTTTCCAATATTCACATCAATCATCGTCTCTTCTACAAAGGATGGACAAGCGACGATGGTTACACGTTTCGTTCCCATCTGTAATTATTCTGGCATTGTGGCCTGCCACGAATAATCGGACCACGTGTCAAGGTCACGTATATTAATTACCACGTGCCGTTTTTTTAACGCCTTCTTCGTGTTTCCCCCCTTTTTTTTTTTTTTTTTTTTTTTTTTTTTTTTTTTTCTACTTTTTCCTGCGATCGAGTCGAAAGCGAAACTCACGCTCACGGGGGTATCGAGATGAGAAACAGAAACGAGAGACCGTGGAACGTGGAAATTGACTTTAATTAACATCATGGGCCTTGCTCCAATTAATGAGGGTGAACCACTTGACCCTTCGCCTCGAACCGGCTAATATTTCCTTTGTCAACGTTTAACAGAACGTCTTCCTCTATTTGGGTTATCATATCGTCTTGTTACGTTGTTACTTTGCACGGAGGAAGAAAGTTGTGCGGAAGAAGAAGATTTATGGAGTTTTCGATTTACAGAGGGGGGGAGGGGGATGGGTGAGATTTATGATTAATTATTCGAATCGTGGCTGAGTTTTGAATCGGTGAACATTTTTAATTGAAATGATTGATTTATCGAGGAATTAATGGAATGGAAATTTTCAAATTGTATTTCGAATATTTTGAAACTTTTATAATATTCCAATATTTAGGAATTTTTTGATTCCTTCCTTCGCTTCTCTGCCAAATTTATTTTCGAAAAAATCGAATTTATTTCTTTCTCTCTCTCTCTCTCTCTTCGAAGATGTAGCAAACGTGTATTATAATGCGCAACAGGAGAACGAGAAATCGAAAACTTTCTCGTTTCGTTTTCACAATCTTTGATCCGAGTATCGCGAAATAGAGCACCAGCCTCCTGTTCAACTTTCGAACGTAGGAAAAATCGAGAGTCGCCATTATACATCCAACATGGCATCTTCTTATCGATCACGATTTCTTAACGATCCTAATCTTATTTTTCGAATGTACGAACGAGGCCGGCTTAAACCGATACACTATCGGTCAAAAGTGTGAAGGGAGCGCGCACAGTATCGAAATCGTGATATCACGAAAATTTGATTTCGCACGTAATAACGAATAATGAAAAAAACGATTCTTTTCTTAATCGAAGAAAAATAAAAAATTTTTTCTCAATCCGTTTTCTTAATTCTTCTAAATTTTTCCATTTATAGAAATTTAAAAAAATTATTCGAAAGGATTGACACTCTTCGATCGATCCTCGAACAATCAATATAATTTCTCTGTTTAATTCTCTTTTACGTATAATCGAATGACATATTTATGAACAGCAGTGTACACGAGAGATTCGGTGCGATTATCCATCTTCCCTTTTCTCTTCTCCGCTCCACTCTCACTTGCTCCACGAGATGGCTCTCACGGTGAAAGTAAAGAGATTACTTTTGCCGCTTATAAGCCGCCTCCGCGATGTGCCAGCCAGCCTCTCGCTCATGGCCCAACCGCGCCACGTGATACGATGTCGGTTGGAACGACAATGCGAACAAACTTTCTTTCTTTCAACGTTTCTCAACGACGCGAATCTGAGATTCGGAGGGAAGGGCAACACGCCGACCTGTTCCACCGGCGCAAAGGGGGCTGGGGAGGGAAACGAGGGAGCCGATATCTTTACTTTACCAGAGTTTACCAGGCCCGATTTCTATGGAGTGAAACCGTGATAGGAAACGGGATTTCGGACTCGCCTACGCTTTTATCTCCTTCTCCTTGATCCTCGTTATTGCCGATTTTATTGAAGAGAAAAGTTGGAAATGTTTTGGAAAGTTTGGAGGGAGGAAATGGATTTGGGAAGAGGAAAATGAGTGTATTATAATATAAGTGTATTATTCAATTATGGAGAGATATTTTGATTGAGATATTCGAGTCGAAAATTAAGATTGAAGTAAGGATATTTGAGGGAGACGAAGATGGCAAATCTGACGAATTCTTTTGAAAATTCGTCTACGATCATTCTAAATTTTATTAATGAAATAAGATCTTCTTAGGAAAGGTGATAAAATTTTGAAAGAGCTAACAACATCGATGGAATGGAGGAAAGAATGAAGAGGAGAGACGGAAGATTAACTGTTCGGCGAACAGCCATTTCTATGACTAATCCGTATCATAACGATTCCAGAAACGAAGGATAAAAATTTACGATTTCGATTCACAAATCGATACGAGAGGAGAGGAATAATATTTCCAAGTTCGTTCACGTTACATGGCAAAATGGCGTCCAAAAGGTCGGGGGAAATTTCCGCGGTGCAACGTAATTGTCGTTAATTTTTACACGATTAGAAAGTTCCACCGAGGATCGATAGCGCTTAAGCAGCGGCTCAATATTCTCCCAAGCCTTGATTCTCCCGAGCCTTTCAATTTCATCGGCGACAGTAAAGGATTTCACGCGCGAATAAGCGAGAAATCGGCTCGTTCTTACCCTCTTCATCTTCGTGACAACGAGACGAGCGTTCATCGCCTTGGAATCATTTTATTTCTTTAAGAATTCGTCCCGGCACTCGTGAACTTTCGCCTCTTCTTCTCGTCAATTCTTTTTTTTTTTTTTTTAATTTTTTTAATCGATACTAGCAAAATTAATAATTTTATGAAGAGCAAGCAAGAAAATCAGGTCATTAGGGAAGATGGGGGATTTTCTAAATCTGAGGTATATTCATCTCGGATCAAGATGTCTCTCATGGCCATCTAATAAATGGATCAAGAGCAACCGTGTTTCTCGAGCCAAGAAAGCTCGACATTAGCACCAGCTTAAATTGCGTACATTGTATATTAAACCTCTGCTGGTCTAATATAAACTCCGTAGCGACGTTATATCTAACAAAACGTTTGTCTTCGCTTGGTCGCATCTGAGAAGAATATTTCAAATCTAACAACATATATAATACGACAAATTTTGCAATAATTAAATAATTATTGGATCGACGAATATCGATCCTAAAATCACCCATCCTTTTACAACTCTCTTCGAAACCTCTCGCGCCATCCACAACCCTTTCGATCCCTCTCTCTCTCGCTACCCTAAGACTCGTCACCTCCTCCAACAGTAGCCAAGTTTCTTTGTTTCCCTCCCCCGCCCAAAGACTCGTCATCGACTCGTCGCGAAAACGAAACGTGGAACAAGGGATTTAAGAAAGAATACGAGTCAGCTTTTTCGGATCGACCATTGTCTCCCCCCTTCTTAAACTCTTCGATAAAGCTGTCAGAAACGTCAACAAGTCTCTCCACGGTGTTTACAGTTGGACGAAAATCCCGATGACGATAAAACCGGATCCGAGACGTGGAATCGCAGGCGGGGGCGGGGAGGCCGAAATTAGGCTGGTCTCGATATTTTCTGAACTTTCACCGCCCGCTTTTTCGACGACCGACCTTTTTATTCCTCTTCTTTCGCCGCTATTGTTTCTATCGGGCTGCTCGTAAACCACCCACGAGAGAGAGAGAGAGAGAGGTATACTTTCGGGGGAATTACGCGGGCAAACAGGACAATCAAGTTCGCGGGTTTACAGCGCGACGTCTACAGCGGGATCCGGGGGAGAGAGGGTGGCGTTTAACGATCCACCGATGACGACCATCGATGACGACTTTGCTGGTGACTCCGCTTCTTGGAGATCTTTTGTTTTTCCTTTCTTCCCTTTTTTTTTTCTTTTTAAAGGATTTCTGCGCATCGTGAGTATTTTCCATTGTTCGAGGAATGGACGGTTTCTTTGGTTTCTCTTGGTTTGGGGATTTTCTTTGGGTTTTTGTACTCGTTTATTTTTTTAGATTAAGAATTATAAGTATAAAGTTATAGTTATTTTGGTGGAAGGATAATTTAGGATAATTTGTTTTCTAATTATTATTGGGTGATGTTTCATTTAATTTTTGTAACAACGAACGCGAGAAGAGAATTAAAAATTTGTTTAAAATTGTCCTAAAATTATCCGTGTCTCTCCTTTCTTCGCGAGATCACATCGTATTCCCAAGCCTGGAAAAAAGATATCTAATCGAAACTTATTAAAAACTCAAATACCATTATTACAATTATTTCCAATTCAAAATTCAAATTTTCCCCATCGCTGCAATTCTGCACGACTGTAATCGATCGAATCGATGAAACAGAACCCGAAATCCTCTTCTCTTCCACCAGGACGCTAAAAATACTGCGCGAAAAATTACCCGATCGGTAAGAGGGAGGGGAACAATGAAAATCGCGTTCCATTACCTTCTTCGCCTTCTTCGTTATCGGCCTCGTAGGTGGAGGACCGCTGAAGGGCACGCGTGGGCGTGCAGTGCGTGGAGTGCACACGCGACTCGCGAGGAGCTGTCGTCTACGCGCAAATGTCAATGACGTCTAAAAATAGGACGAGTAGCTGTAGAGTAGCGTACGCTTCCCCTGGCTGGAACATGGAGTCGAACGTTGCTCGAACGAGGATCTTTCTTGAAATCGAATCTCGACACCTCGTTCACGCGATCTTTCTCGAGGAAACCTCTCGAGAAAAGCGAGGTTTTCCCGTTGGAGGGTTAGCTACTCTTAGGAGTAGGAGTTGATGATCGATGTAGTGGATATTCATTTTCAGTTTCATTTCTATTATTCTTAATACGTATTCGTAAAAATTTGCATCCAGATTCAATTCGAGATCCGAAGAGATTTTGAACGTTGAAACGTTTAATCAAAAGTTAAGGGTATACGATTCCATGTTCCATCATCCAGCTGTGTGCAATGTTGAAATTCGAGTCGATTTCTTTTTTTTTTTTTTTTTTTTTTTGTGCAAGATTCGGGACCTCGAGTGGGGAGGAGTAACATTTTTAGAAGCTCGTTACAGCAACCTTCTAATAGCTGAAATTGACGCGAATAGCGGCGCGAGTCGTAAAAATAACTGGCTTACAAGGGTACACCGGCTGTTAAACTGTTAAATTATACGATCCTCTTCTCGAGTCTTCTTCCAGAACCCGTGTCATTGAATCGTCTCGCTCGAACGATATACCGTGTGGCGGATATATATAAAAAGTCGAATGGGAGATCTGGAAGCCTGGAACATTGCGTAACGTGTCGCGGCTCGCGATCCACGCCCACGATAGAGATCTTCTCTCGAGGAATATCGTTTCCACCCTCCACGAGTTTACGTAACTGGGGGAGGGTGGGAAAGATTTTGTTGCTCGTCAAAAGGGAATTTGCGAGAGGAAGATCTATTTTTCTTAAATTAAACGATTATTATTCTTCGCTTCGTTGGAAACAAACGAAAGTATAGGTGTTTTTCTACACTTTTTAAAATATATCCGTACTTTATTGAGAAGTGTTCGTTTAAGCCACGTTCGTGTAATTGGATAAATTATTACAAGAATGAGAAGGAAAAAGAAGAATCACGCCTGAAAGAAACGAAGACATCGTTTGGAAGAAGAATCGGTACAAAGGTCTTC
Source organism: Apis laboriosa (assembly GCF_014066325.1). Classification (NCBI taxonomy): domain Eukaryota; kingdom Metazoa; phylum Arthropoda; class Insecta; order Hymenoptera; family Apidae; genus Apis; species Apis laboriosa. The sequence goes on from NW_025220892.1 coordinate 1,093,086, forward strand.
TCGGAGAAGACCTTTGGGAGAGGTGTTAAGATAAATATTCTAAGAGAGATTCGATCCAATGCCTCGATATTAAACAGCTAAACTCGAAAGCAAATTTCGAATCACCTACATACCATATATCGTTCTCCACCATATTGATCTCCTCCATTCGAGCAACCAAAAAAATTATCACAAAATCGTCAAAGTAAACCCGTCTCGGACGTCGTCCATCACCGAATTGCCCAATGTAAACTCAAACAAGCCGGCCACATTCACGTCCACGGTAATTTACGTAATTTTACGAAATTGTGTCGACGACCTTGCCACCTCGTGTATCACTAGCCTGCAACTAAGTTTTAACCCGGATGGAAAAAGACCTTGACGAAGAATTCGAGGAATTATTAGGATCGATGTACCCTATTCCCAACGAAGGCGATTGCCTCACGCGAACTTTGGGACTCGAAAATGGCGGCGCGGCGAGATGTTGGCAGAACGATACGCTTCCTCGATTACAAAAGGAAATAATGGAAAACGAAAAAAGAAAAAAAAACGAGGGATCGAGCCTTGACCCATCTGGAGGGGTGGCAAGGTACCGATGATCTTCACCTGTCTCTTTCGATCACGATGGACGCGGATGGATCGTGAAACGATGGCTGAGAGGACGACGATTGCGCCGACGGAGGAAAGGATGGAATGGTAACTGCTGTTGATTTTATTATTATTGTTATTATTATTATTATTATTATTGTTAGTATTATTTTTTTCCACAGCGTGGAGCCTTGGATAACTTGTTAAGTAAGTTTTTTTTTTTTTTTTTAAGTTTAAGTTTATACATGCGTGCGTACATTATAAATGATGATAGTGCTGTTATGAAAATCGATGTCTCAACGTAACGTGAAGATAGTAGGGAAAAAAAAAAAAAAACATTTTTGTATCTTGATATGATACTTACATAAGATGTCCAGATTACGAGCATGGAAGAAGTAATAATTGGTTATGATATAAAGATAAACAATTAGGAATTTAATTATAAATAATAAGTGGATTTAACTTTAAGTAGGCTAACGATAAATCGTCTTTTGCATATCGTGCAATTTGCATTTTTTGCGTATTTCTCGTTTAAATTTTTCCATAAATGGACGAATCCATTCCATTTCTTATTTGCGTTTCAACCATTGTTGTCAACCAACGCGCTTTATTATCATTAAAAAAAGTATATTCATCCGTCGTATGAGAGAATAAAATCGCCACCATTTCTTCTTCTCTTTCTCTCTCTCTCTCTCTCTCTCTCTCTCTCTCTCTCTCTCCGACAAAAGAGACGAGATTTCGTTTCCATCGCGTTCGTCGTCGAGATGACTGAAACTGAATCACATTGTTGAATTCACAGCCGTTGGAAAGTGCATCGATTGTAAACAAAACTCCTAATATAACCACGTGTTAAAGTTATTCGCGGTTCGTTGAACCCCGTTCGTTCGTTACACATCGTGGTTTAGCGCACGTGTCTCTGATCGTAACCTCGCTATTTCTCTCCCCTCCTTCCCCTCGCCTTTATCCGAATTTATCTCGAACCGTCGTTCGTCGTTTAATTGCCTCGTCGATCGATGGATCGGGTAAATCGAGGAGAGGGAGGAGGGCTGGAATCTCTCTCTCTCTCTCTCTCTCTCTCTCTCTCTCTCTCTCTCTCTCTCTCTCTCTC
>NW_025220892.1:1094788-1099889 GCF_014066325.1 Apis laboriosa
CTCTCTCGTTTATCGAGGGAACGAAAATCTTCGAGTGATTGTTTGTCAATTTCTTGAACAAGAGACGATGATGATGATCGTTTCTTGTATTTTAAGTTTTGGACTTTGGTTAGGTTTTGGTGAGTCATAAGCGTGTGGCCGTGACAACTTGAGTTATGTCGTATCGCGTTCAATACGTGTTTTCCTTCTTATGCAAGAGGTTGGGTGGAATAGACTATTGTTGTCTTTTCTTCGAGTTTATTAAAATTCGAAATATCGAGATTAGAAAAGAATTCTTGGAATTCGTCGCAACTTGCGCGAATTACTTATATAGGATAGGAAAATAAAATAATACAACGTGTTTTTATTATATTATTATCCGGTTTTTTTTTTTTTTAAATGTTGCCGTAATCGCGTGCATCTTCGGTATTAGAAGTATTTGTTATACAAAATGTATGATATATTTCGTGCAACGTTGCCGTTATTATTTCGAAAGTTTTTTTTTTTTTTTATTATCAAGAAGTGCATATTGGCATATTGCAATCCTGTTGTATATCAGAAAAATATATTTTATAACATTAGAAAGTTACCCATGTATGTTTCTTATCGGTTTTAATCCATATTATTCCGATCGCGGGTTGTTAGAAGCGTGTTATAAATATTTGAAAGTTTATCGCGTATAATAATATTATTATATTATTATAATCTGAATAACGACAAACCTTAAAATATTTTGCTTCCTATCCGCGACAGCGATCGAATATGAGTCACATTACTCATCCTACGATCCCTGAGTCACCCATGTTCTACGTGTCCTCTGAACGTGGCCATTCCTAGTATTCTATCACCTCCTCTCCTTAAAAACCCTTAAGGATTCTAAAATTAAATCGCTACATACCTGTTTCCATATCCAAAATAGAATAATCCTGTTCGATAAAAAGATGGAAATTGTCAAGATCTGAACGAGTACGAAATATATTTTTCGTAAATAATTAAAAATAAGGATGAAAATGAGAAAGGCGAAACGATCATTCGTTTAAACACAATAAGAAAGCGGGGAAGCACAATTCTCTCCGGGCTTTTGACCGGCGACAAGACTCTTTAATTGAGATTCAACTCTTGCTCTTGGATAATCGGGTGAGTCAGCGTTTGCAGTTGTCTATCTTGCCCGCAGGAATTCCACTCCGACGAATCGATCGACGATGGAAGCGAGATTCATACCAATCGATCGTTCCTTCTCGCCTCGAGGCTTTTCATCCTTGTCGAGGAAACTTTCACGTTTCCTCTTCCGCTTTTTCTTTTTTTCCCTCCTCTCAGAAATTTCCTCCCCTTTTTCTATCATCTTCCAACAATTTTTGATCATCGTAACAATTATGTTTGATAATGTTTGTAAATTTATATTCAACTCACGTTTACGTTTCTCTTGTTTTCCCATTTTCTCAACGATATAATGGTTTCATATAATTTTGTTATTTGTTGCCGAGTTTTCTTTTACACGCTTACTTGTTCAAAGCGTGCAAATTCCACCTGTTACTCTCTCGGAATGAGCACATAACGGCCTTAAAGAAACTCGTAATGCTAAACACTATTATTTTTTCCCTTCTCTTTCTTCGATACTTGCGCACTTCTAAATTAGGATTATTAATTTAGGACACTTCGAAGACACATTTTTATTACTCTCTCTTCTTTCCAAAAGAATTCTACACGAAAAAAAGAATTCGAATTCTCCTCTCGTATCATACGATTCTTTGTCGCTTCGTCGAATCTACCATTCAAGATTCAATCAATTCAACTACTACTCACAGAGTACCCTATTTTTTTCTCAATTATAAAAAAATTGAGTTTCGCTTGTTTTCTTTCCTTTTCGAAAAAAATACAAATTATTCGAAACGAAATGGAATTGGACAGAGTTCAACGATTGTCCACGAGTATATTCTATCATTACAGAAGAAACGAGGCTTGTAAAAGTACTTCTGGCAGAAGGTACGATGTATTCACTCATGGCAACCTTGGAGGAGGAGGGGGGGAGGGAGGGGGGCTTGAAATCAATGCGAGTCGCATTGTTCTTCGCGAGCAAGCAGCCGGCAAGACCTTGGATCCGCCTTCGGTTCTCTGAATTATTAGGGCAACAAACGTCAAACGGATTGATTTTAATTGGCCAGATAACGCGATTGAACGTGCGCCCAGAACTTCGTTCAGTTTCCCGCAACGAGGTCGACGATCATTTAACACTGTTTGCGCGCGATTCTAATCTCTCCTTCGATTCACGTTTATCCATTCTCTTTTACCTCGTTTAAATTCCAAAGAGAGAGAGAGAGAGAGAGAGAGATAATCGAAATGTTAAAATCGAAGGAAATATTTTGGTTGAAAAAAAGATTTTTCCTTTCTTTCTTATTTTAATATCGTTGTTATTATCAAAAAAAGATAAGAAATCGTTCAACTTCTGATTGCAGATTGTGTAAATTTTGAATTAAATAATGAATAGATAGTAATCCAAGTGAAAGAGCATCTGTTTCTTATCGATATAAGAATTAAATCATATTTTAACCAATAGTTACATTGCAGTGACTGTAATAAGTCGAGTTGCATATATATATATGCAATAAATGCAATCCATTTTTGAGGAAAATAATTTTTCTCGAAATATCCAATATTTTTTTATTTCTATGCCTTCGAATTTTTTTCTCCACTACGAAATGAAAAAAGTTAAATTAATTTAGAATCAACAATTAACAAGGAAAGAAATTAACGAGTTCCTCTTTATTTGAACCGTTTCTTTTTTCATCGTGGCCGAAGATAGAATTTTTAAAGGGTATTATGAGGTCAGATGTCTGTGTTCGAAGGACAAAGAAAAAAAAAAAAAAAAATAGAATCGAATGGTTCGAGCGATATCGAGAAATGTCGAATTTCGGAATATCGAGGCGGGGCATTGAAGGGGGAGGCAGTTTAAAATATTCTGGAATTCATCATTCTCAGGGTCGTCTTGTATCCCCTTCACTCTTCTCGATCTTCTTGTTCCTGGTCGTTCCGCTATCTTGATCATCACTTTTTGCGTGACCACACTTCGGGTGGTAATTTGAATTATTAAATTAAGAAGCTAAAACTGGCTCCCTTTTTTTCAATTCTTTCTTATACTTTGTGCATTTTTAAACTTCCCTTTTCCGTCTCCTTGATCTTTTAAAGTCTTCTTAAAAAAAAGAAGACTCCCCTCCTCTCTCTTTCCTTCTTAAATTTTTCAAATCAAAATTCCACCCTATTTCTGGCAAAATTTTAGAATCAACGATCGAACGATTTTCAGAAAGATCGAGAAGTGAAAGGTTTTTGAATCTGGACGAGAGGCAAGGTATATATATATATATATATATTATCAATATAGCAATATTATATTATATTATGTATAATTGATTTATGTATTGTTTATACAGTTGAATGTTCATATAATAGGCAATTGAGAATACTACTTCAATGGAGAATAAAATTAAGTACGTCGTAACACGTTAACACGTGTACTACTTGTTCCAGTCGAAAAGCTCGTAAAGTTTAAACAAAAATTTACAATGAGAATTTAACGACATTCTGACGGGAGTAATTCGTTGATTCGCCTAATTCCCGTTATAGCCAGCCTTGCCCCGAATCGCGTCCCAACTCCTTCGAGCTAATTTGTATAATTGTTTTTAACAATAGACCACACATTGGGAACATTGGGTCATGTGGGATAGACTTGACCGAAAATACGTCCATTTATTTATTCGCCACTTTATATATATATAGGGATATGTAATCTTTGAATTCCGTTAAGAATTGTCACAAATTTTTAATTCCAATTCTTTTTGTTATTTTTTTTTTTTTTCCTATAATTTTTCATATATTCTTAGATTAAAAATTTCGTTACTTTTGAAGATGTTTGATGCGTTTTATTGGTGTATCTATTATTAGGAGAAATATATTTTTTCTTCGTGTGCAAGAGGGTTTAATTAGGGGGTGAATATGAGCATAGCATTGCATAGGGGGATAGAAATGTTTTAAAAAATGTTAAAAAGTTATGTTTGGAGATATTTCAACCCCCATTATTTTACGATGATAAAAAATTTCTGGGAAAACAACATATGTTAAAATTCTACGACAATGATAATAATAAGGCATAAATTTTACAATTTATTTGTCTGCAAGCATCGATTGAAATTTAGCTATCCATTATTTCGAGAAATTCTTAAAAAAAAAAGAAAAAGAAATATATTATTCTTCAGCATGGAGAAACAGCAAAAAATTCGTAAGAAAAAAAAATTAAACAAGTTACACTCATACAAACCAATCACAATTCTTCTACATTCAAAAAGAAAGAAAGAAAGAAAAAAAAAAAATAACGCAGCCCTTAAGTACCCAAATTATACATTTCTCAGAGAAATCTCTTTCGTTGCACAATCAAATCCTCTCCAAATAACTCCCTTAACAACTTCTTTCAAAATATCTCATCTTCGTAAGAAAAAAGAAAAAAAATCATCATTCTCCCTCTCCCTCTCTCTCTCTCTCTCGTAAAGAAAAGAAAGAAATAAAAAAGAAGATTTATTTCGAAAGCTCGGTTAAACGTCATCTTTCACGAAAACAGCCGAGTTTACATTATTGGCAAGATATAAAAGATAAGCATTGATTTCCTTCCTCGTTTCTTTCTTCTTCTTCTTCTTTCTTCTTTTTTCTTTTTCTTTTTCTTTCGACCTTCCGCGCTTTTTTACACTTGGTGCGCGGAACGCGTGCAATTTTATAAGTCCGGCAAGGATCAAGGTTAATCCGCGCACACGCGCTCGCTCGTTCGACATTCAACCGCGTGTTTACAGTTATCGGTTACACGTACGGCAAGAAATCACGGTTTATCGTGTATATGCACACATATACACGCGATGAATTAACATTTCGATCCGTGCCACTTGCGCAACCGCTTGTGCGAACCCTTCTTTTAAATCATTCCTCCTCGAGTTCACGAGGACTGCACAAGGGGGGAGAAGAGAAAGTTGTTGTTGAACGTTGACGCGGGAATTTCTCGCGTGGAATCGACCCGTTTCAGGGCTCGAAACAGGGAGAAAGAGAAAGAGAGAGAGAGAGAGAGAGAGAGAGAGAGAGAGAGAGA
>NW_025220892.1:1099941-1172690 GCF_014066325.1 Apis laboriosa
GAAAAGGAAAAAGAAAAAAGTTTGTGTGACGAGAAAGGAAGGCCTGTGGAAATTTTGAGAGAATTAACGAAAAAAAAGAAAGAGAAAAAACAGTGTGTTTGTGTTGGATGTTGCGGAATTGAATTAATGCGTATTTTAATTTTTATCGATGTTAATGAACGGAATGGAAAGGTGAGATTTAATTGAAGATTTAATTTTTTATTTATTTCGAAATAAACCGGAATAAATTTATATTCCTCGAAAAAATTTTCCATTCATGCAATATACGAATGAATTTTCATTGAAAGAAACATTTCATTATTATTACATTCGTATCATTTGATTGATCGTGGTAATGGATCATCTTATCTCTTGCTAACGCGGAGAGATAATTCGAAAATATTAAAATATTTTTACGATCGTTTCCCTTTTCGATTTCGAAGTTATTTAATTCAATCCCATAATAAACACATTGTTTATAATAAACTCACTGATGATAGCTCGAATCTTCAAGGATCAAATCAACAAGCCAATAATTCCTTACGATTTACAGGAAGTACACGCATCGACGACTGTTAATACGTTACATGGGTGAGGTAAGGTTCAGGCATATATAATTACAATAATACAAATATATACTCTTTGGAAAGAGGGATGTTCGTTTTAACGAATGAGCAAAGTGTTTGCGCAACGTTTAAAAGAAAATACCCCAAAGATATCATCTTTGAAATTGTCGATTTATCAAAAAAGCCAAGTTTCGTGACTTAAAAACTATTACGAAAGATTACTTAATTTTAAGAGAAAAGAAAACTATCAGATCGAATCCTTTATACCCGCAACAACGGGAACCGGAAATCCTTCCAACAAAGCATCGATCGCGTGCCACAAATTATACATTGCCACGATGTGGTATGAAATGAAAAATCTCGTGTATTAGCCGAGACAGAACGAGGAAATTAGGTCAATGACGAGTGGATATCGAAAGGGGAAACGAGGAGCAAACGAAGAAAAGAACGAAACTCGGTGGATGGCCGATTGTCGAAGAAGAGGAAACGTCTCGTCGTGATCCCTCGAACCGACGACGACGGTTCGCCTCGTTTGCGGTGGCATTCTTGTCCTCCTCCTCCTCCTCCTCCTCCTCTTCCTCCTCCTCCTCCTCTCCGATATTTGAATCGCAAATGGAACAACCGCTTTGCTCAGGTCAGACCACATCGTGTTTTCTGTGTCAAGGATACGAAGTTTCGGTCATGGAACGTAGAGCATGATGGCGCGTCTTCGACGAATATCCTCGTTTGTCGTCCGCCGACAGAGGACGTCGACAGATCCTTCGATCCTTAGAAATTATTATTCGATTTCGACTTACTCGGAAAGTTGAATAGGGGAAGAGAGTTTCAGAAATTATTGTAATTTTTATTAACATTGAAGAATTTGTTTCTCGTTCCCGTTTGTTGGAAATACGATATTTTTCTTTTGTACGTCTTTCGATTAATGTAGTTGAAGGATGATTCGAAAGAAGAAATTATTAATAAAATATTAACAATTATTTTTGCAGATGGAATCCGTTTGTTTGTTCGATTATTCGTTCGAAAATTTTTCCCCTTCTCTCCTCTCCTCGTTGGAGAGATAAATTCGTATTGGGAAATGAATTAACAGTTACGAGTCAAGGAGTGGAAACCTTGCAAACTTCACGTTCACGAGCGTTACCTTCTATCTAAATAGGCGACCGCGAAATTAATCTATCATTGAATCGCTGACAAATCGTCTGAATGGCTTCTTTGCTGACAAAAACGTTTACCATTAATCTTAGTGGGTATCTTAATGGAGATCAAAGATCGAGACTCGACCCTTGAATCGAGTTTTCGTTTGATTGATCCTCCGATGATCGTGAAAATTATAATATATATATATATATTTCTCTTTTTATTTTTTTCTATAATAATTGGAAACTTTTCGAATTCCTAAAATTTCTAAAAAACGATATTTATATAAAGAGATCAATTTGTTTTATATTTATTCTAAAACACTAAAGTCCTATCGTCACATTTTAATCTCTCTCCAAAAAAAAAAAAAAAAAAAAAAATATTTACAACTGTACGATTCGATTTAAACCCAACAACAATATGCAGAGAGTCTTCAGTATAATTCCAAGATCCCCCATGGAAATTCTCAAAGTCTATCGAATTAATGCACCCGTACCAGAGTGATTCACGATAGCATAATAGACTATCACGGTGGCTTCTATTTGCGGCAAATTGCATTATCCAGTGACACGTGGTGCGATGACGCGAGAAGCGATCGATAAATCGTTTTTATGCCTCGCGACAAACCATCGATCGCAGTTTGCTCGAATTACGTGACGTCAATTAACCGCGACGATATCTGTTGATTAAAAAAAAAGAAAAAGAAAAAAAAAAGAAGAAAAAGAAGAAAAAAAGGAAAGAGAAGAAAAAGAATTCGCTTTTCTTGCGAGATTCACCCACATGTAGAAATTCCAAGGACAGGGAAACGACTTTGATCGAGATCGATATTATATAAAATCTAAAGGTGAGATAATCTTTTTGAACGAAATTTAATTTATTTTACAGGGGCAATGGAGATGTAGATTACAGGTTTAAAATTATAAAATTAGAGGAAATTTTGAGAATGTGGGTATATGGTAATTTGGGATATAATGTGTACATTTTGTTTTATTGTATCATGTATTTGTTGTTATTTTTTTATCATTTATTATTATTTACTGATAGATTTTTTTGGAATTTTATATAAGTTTATTGTTTGTTATTTTATTTTGTTAGATATATATATATATACTCTATAGATTTATTATTTTTTATTATTCATCGTTATTTGTTCATTTATTTTTAATTTCACGTGGGTTGTCGGTAAGGTCGGTGCAAGATTGGTACAAAATTTTATTATTGATTAAATTCAAAATAATGTTTGTAAAATAAAATTGTAAATAGTATTAATTTTTATTTAACATTCCAATCAATTTTTATGTAATTATAATTTGATGATTTCGATCCATAATATTATACGTTCTCATAATATTTTCGATCGCGAAATTTCATTTTTTGAAACCAACATCCAAGGCCTTGAAATGCAAAAACACGTTCGAAGGTTGTTCTCTTAAATGTCACTCGTGATTGAACGATTTTCAAGCCGGAAGTAATTAACTTCGTTTTTTTAATGATGCACGCACCTTCACGCATGACGATATTGATCAAGGTAAATAGCAGGAAACATTTTTATAGAGTTGATAAACTTTTCATGCCATTTCGATTCTTTTTTTTTTTTTTCAGATTAACTAAAATTGTAAAGAATAATATTCCTTTATTGGATTTTATATCACGTATAAAATTATCGTTCTAAATCTTGATCGATATCGATGGAAGAATAATACGAAGTAATATTATTATTTCACTGAAGGAAAAAAAGTTTCACCAAAAGAAAAGAAAAGAAGAAAAAAAAATAATTATCAATGATTTTGCTCGTCTTCAGAATTCAAATTTTAAAAAATTCTTGCATATCAGAAAACTCAATTTCCAAAAATAAATTTAAAATTACGATACACGAATAAATTTTCAAATAATACTTTCCACTCTTAAAAAAACCATTAAAAAAACAAAACAAAAAATACAAAGCAACAGTCAAATTGCATATAATATAAATCATTACAAAAAATAAATACGCTTAACGGATTCGTAAAATAAATTGGTGACGCGATTGGATGTCCGACACGATGTTAATATTTCAACAACGCGAGATGAGATCGATCGTTACGGAACCAATGCCAATTAACAATTGCAAAATTAAAAATTGCAATCCTACGACAACAACAACAACAACAACAACAACAACAACAACAATAATAATCCCTTCCAACAATCGTAGAGGAGAGCAATTAACTCCATTCCTCCCCTCCTCGCCCTTTTCCCTCCCACGCTCCTTTCGAGGAACGGTTACGATCGTTGGAATGATCGAAACGGCGAAAGATTGCACGTTTCCGACCCGAGTCAAGAATGAAGGCGCTCGTCCTTGATACCAGAGTGCCAACAGAAACTACGAAACATAAGACTAAAATATTTCAGTATGCGACGGCTGCTTACATGCCCCCTCCACGTATACGGTGGGTGCATTATTGACCGTGTGCCAGACAGTGTTATGTTGTGATATACAGCGGAGAGTGAAAACTCGCCACAGGTCCCTGCCGAGTCGATTCCATCTCCTTTAAAAGGTGATGTACCGCTTAAGCGGGCACGAGAGTATTTAAAGTCGCTGTATCGATGTTTCGATGTAGGAACAATGCCGAGACCTTGGATTTTTTTTTTTATTGGTACACGTTGATGCATGCACGGTTGAGGATTACATAGAACGTCAAAGGGGAAATAGTTTTCGCGATTGATTCGAAGAATCGTGGGGATGTGATGAAAAAAGTGATGGTGGAAAAAGAGGATGGAAACGGTTTTGGGTAATTGTCTTTCGTTTGTTTGTTTATTTCTTTTTTGGAAAATTATTCGATGCTAATCGAGAAATATAGGATATGGAAAGATTGCGTAGAGATTTGTGTTATTTTGTAGATTAATTTTTGATTGATATAGAGAATTAAATAATTTTCGATATTAATCGAGACGAAGATTGACGAGTAAATTCAGAATGAATTCGACTCGAAAGAAATCAGGGAAACGTATAAACGTGTTTCTTATTCGTAATAACATAGACCATAACCTATGACAATAGAACGATCGTAGAGGATATAAGACGAGGAGTTAAATATAATTTTCTATTTGTAAAATCGGTCGATATATTTCCTCTTGTAAGTTTTAAAATACATCTGACGAAAATACTAATGTAATAATACCACCGATACTAATAATAATAATATTAAAAATACCAATTAAGATAAAAGATTGCACCCGATTGCAACATTTTTGAATCTCGTTTCTCTATCTAATTGAATTTTTATGTAATATGCATATTAGGTGTTCGTATTTCTTTTTTTTTTCTTTCTTTCCTTTTTTAACAAATATTTATACAAGCTCTTATACGATCGCGCTTTTATCATGGAGAAAAATTTCACGAGATCACGTAACAACGCGACACAAGATACAAGATACATGTTTGCAAGCATATTTAATCGAGCGTTTCGAGCGATTTTTTTCGCAACTTTCGCTTCGATCGAATACAATTTACGTGGTGTTCGCCATATTGAAAATGATATCGTGGATAAAAATATACATGGAAAATCGGGGGAAGGGGGCGTGCATCGCGTTGATACGCGAGTCAATTAAATAATGTTGTGTAGGTGTGCGGGATGAAGCGACCGCAACCGGTCTCGTATTATAAGCCGATTAGATTGAAGTCAACTTCGAACGGCTTTAACAACACCTTCGCGCGAGTTGCTTCTTTTCGCGTAACCTTGCCGCCATTATCTAACCAGGAAACGTCCTATTGACTAATATTGTTTGCAATATTATTATATCATCGCCTGGATGGTCATTATTGCGCAACACCGCAACATTGTTCCTGATATCCGAACGATAGAAGAGATATTACGTTCCTCCTTTCGAGATTTCGTTCCTTTCTCATTCCGTCCTATTTCGTATATAGGTTCGTGGAAAAATTTTATTATTTTATTATTATAGTTTTTTAAAATAAAGACTTTGAGGTGTAACTTCAATTTGAAGTTTATTTTTACGATCGATCGAACTTTTGGAATATTATTTAAAATTTTTATCTCTTCTTTGGTATAAACGTATACAGAGGATCGAATAAAAAAGTCTTAAGTAAATGAGTATTGATCTTTTACATTAATTTCAATTTTTAGTTTCGTCCAGCTGCGTTTAATTAATTTTTTTTTCTTGTTAATTTAAAATTTAAACGAATATTTTAAGAAATTGGTGTTTTAGTTGTAGTAAGCTTTTTTTTTAAACTGTGATTTCATCATTAAATCACCAAGTCCCAAGATCTATTTAATTTCTTAGAAGTGTTATTCAAATTGGTTCATGCGACGATAAGAAACAGGATGAATAATTTCATGGAATGGAAGTAAAATAAGTTACCAGCCATTTTCGAGAATGGAACAACGGATCATCGGCGTAAAATACGTAAGCTTCTTCCGACTAGGAATGAAAAGAATTTACTTCCACATCTTCTTGCCAGCCATTTTCCGCGACGCAAATTATTTATATCGCTAGATACAAAGATAGCGAGAAAAGATACCAGGAAATTCCTTCATTTTCTTGTTCAAACAATGTAAAACGTCTCGAAAAAGAGTCTCGAATGATCAACTTATGCTTAGAATTAGTTTTTCCACTTTATAAAAGCACTCGTAGCTCGATTTCACATTCGAATCTTTTTTTAAAATTTACACTACCAATTCATTCTCACTTATTTATTTCATTATTAGTTGCAAAAATTTTTATTCGTAAAAAATACGCACGAATAAAAAATCCTTCCTTTCCGCGATATATTTTATATATTATAATATTTCAAGATTCAAAAGAGTTACCCTATTCCGTACTTTCAACTTCATCGTTATATCATATCAGAAATTCCAAAAAACATTTTTACTTTTATTACTTTTACCTTTTGCATTCATACTTCTCGCACACCCTGTATATACACACACATACGCTTCATTCCATCAGCCACCTAAAAAAACGCACCTGAAACGAAACCGAATTGGCACGTTCACCAATAAACCGCGCACACCTCGTATCCTCCCTCGCCTCCCCCTCGGCCTCCCTGCCCGCGCATCGATCCCGGTGAATGCCAAGAACGGGCGATGGTTCGATCCCGCGGGTCGCCCATGACCCCGGCTGCACTTTCCGCGCAACCCTCGCCCGGTGCGGGAAATTGCGATCTCACCTTCGCTCGCCGGCAATGCCAGCCAACGACCTTGGCCTTGCCCGAATGAGACGCAGCCTTGGCTGCCGATCGATGCAACTGTGCAACTCCCGATAGGGAGAACTGGATCCGGACTGGTTCTCACGTGTTCTCCCGGTTTAGATGCATCGCGTGCCTATATCGCGCGCACATATTCTCTCTCTCTCTCTCTCTCTCGAAATACGTGGATCACGTGGATCTTGATCTTCTCGTTGCTTGATTCTTCTTCTTCTTCTTTTATTCCTCGTTTCGCGAGGTCGAGCTCTTTAGAGAGAGAGAGAGGGAGGGAGGGAGGGAGGGAGAGACGTTGGTGGGAGGATGTTTCGACGATTTGTGCAAGTGTCGTGAGTCAGCGATTCGCCGAGTCAGCGCCGTGATTTTCGAGCGATGCCAAAGAGGATCTCGTTATTTTTGATCGCGATCGATTTTTGCTGGATTTTTCGTTGGGTCGATTTTTTTTTCGAAACTTGTGCAAGGAGGTGATATATATTGGAGAGTCACGAGAGGCATTTATATTATGTTAGGGTGATGATTGTGAAAAATGTTTTTCATAATTTTTTTTTCTTTTTGGAAATTTAGGGAATGAGTCGTGTTGATGAAGTCGTGGAATATTTGTGTAGTTGGTTTGATAAGAAGCTCGAGTTGTAGTTCGAGCAGATTGTTTAAATTATTATGATTAGTCGATGGTTTGTTTCTTTTTGCGTTTATTAAAAATCGTCGTGTGGGTCAAGCGTGGATTTGGCGTTGATTTCTTGAAATTTGGCTTTCGGGTGGCGTAATATCTTCTTCGGTTGACCCTGTTCACTGTGTAACGAAACGGAATCAGGGAATCGAAAATATTCTACTCTCGTTTTAGCTTACTTTTATGTAACGCGATAATGTTATTTACGTCACATTCTACCGGAAGGAAAATGATACTTAAATACCGCACATAATGTAATTTTTTTTTCTTTTTTTCTTTCAGGCGATGAAACAGCTAAATTATCTTATATCCAACTCGTATTCGTTGGTAATTGAATAATCGGGGAAAGTCATCCTCATCGAATTATATCTATATCCCGTTATAGTTTTAGTTTTATCTCTATCTTTTATTGAAAGGTAAAGTATACGCAAGAGCGTGTTAATCAAAATGTTCTAATTTTGTCACCCACGCGACTAGCGAGTACGTAAATCTGGTTGGACACTTGGTAGATCGGGAGTGCACAGTCTACTTACATAACGAACGTCATCATATTTATCGATCGAATTTTTTTCTAGGAAAGATGGAAAGAAATATACAAAGTGTAAGAAATCGTAAGAGGAACTAGTTTATTTTAATATATTGTCACAATGACGTAAACAATTACAATTTATAATTTATATAACATAAATAATAAAATTTATAAAACTGTTTCAGCGGTTTTTCTTTTTTTCTTTTTGAACGGAAGTCTATCGTTGATAATATAGATAAAGAATAATTATAATAATATGTGTGACGTACGTTCGCGGCTCAGAAATCGTAGCCTCGTGAAACGTATCCTCTTCAAAATTTGCCCGATCAGCGTCTCGAAGCTCGACATTCTCGACACAAGACCGATGGATCATCTGAAACCGCGAACGAAAATACGAATCAGCTAAACATCTTCGCGATGCCCTCCTCTCGGCAAACCTACTCTGTCCCCTTATTTCGAGAAGTCTTTAATCAAATTGCACAACGTTACGCGAGAATCTTCTCTTGTTCCCTTGTGCTATTCATTTCCGAATAATCTTGCGAAATTAATTTTACTAAAGTAAATGATGGCGTTATATATATTAACGATCGATGAAGATGGAAATTGGACGTTTTATTTCAATTCTCGATTATTTTTTAGACGGTGTAATAATATTTTGGATATAAGTGAATTTACTAATATATATACAAAATGGATAATTTTAATCCTTATGAGCTGATAATAATCAATTTTTTATTTCCTGATAATAGAATAACATAAAAGGATACAAACAAGGCAATCGGATATATAATGAAAATATATGATGTTAATTTCTTTTCATTCAAAAAATACCCAATAACGAATAAAAATTAAAAAATTAAAAATAGTATGATATTACAATAACTACAATAATTTGTTTCGTAGGATAAAGATGGAATATCAAACGTTGATATAACACCGATCATAACATACACATGTAAATCCTCGAGAAAGGATTTCATTCGAAAACAATTAGCGGGCCTCTCGAAGGTCGTGCCGAATCGATGGGCAGAAGATTTACAGTTACGGATGACGCAGTTCTCCGTTGGCAAGAGACGGATTAACTCGTAATTCCGCGTTAAACGGCGTCTTCGTTTCCGCGTAAAACGTTTCCACAACGTTTCTTTATTTGGATCGCCATCCGCGACCGAAGGCTCGTCCACACCCGACGTCGACATCGTAAAAAGAATTAAAAAAAATTCTTTAAAGATCGACACCAATTATTTCCGTTGGAAAAAATAATCGAACGAGGTCTGAACGGGAGCAAGAGTACTGTAAGTCTCTATCTACATATATCTATATATAGACACTCAATTTATACTTTATTTTAATGCAATGAATATGTGCAAAACTTAGAATATACATTTTTCGATATATCTCCTTTAAGCTTCCTTTCCTCGAAAAAATTAGATATCAGCAAATTATAGCGAGACATCTTTGTCTCGCATCTCTGTCCAATGTCGCGAGACAGTCTCGATCTCACATTTTTGCACATACACGAACAATGCATATACGTTTCGTTAGCTTCTCTTCCGAAGCTAGAAACCGTGTCAACCAACCACGGTCCATCCTCCTCTCCTCGCCTCTCCTTTATCCTCAATTACAATTGTAGCGTAAATCGGGCTTTAGCTGCGTTTCATCGGGGGCACAGCGGGGCGTCTCTCTTCTCTCCGCCACGGCACGTCGTAGGAAGGTTCCACGGCGACCGACGGCGGGTGTCGGTGGCACGGAGCGCTCGACGTCGACGTCGTACAAGGACAAGGCCACGTGGTCACGGGCGGCTGGGACGGACACGTATACAGATATATCGGCAACCAGTCATGCACCGCCACCACCACCAACGCCACTGTAATCATCGGCATCGTTTACCATCGCTGACCCGCTACCATCCGTGCGTCGATTCTGAAACCAATCGAAATCCTGTCCTGTTGGGATACCGTGCGGTGAGCCGGGTTGTCCTTTCTGGGGCGGGGAGGGAAATTAACCTCAATTCCGGGGAATTGGTGGCGTTTTGTCGCGGTGGATATGCGATGCGCCCCCCTCTTTGGAATTTGAATGGAACGATGTTGTCAATCATTGTGAGAATTGGGAATTTCGCGATTATATAATTGTGCTTTTTTTCTTTTTTTTTTTTTTTTTTTTTTAGGGGAAATTAATCCTAGTCTTGTCGAGATTTCTCCTTTGGAATTGGATTTTGTAAATACAGTGACGTGCATTTAGGATAAGATGATATAACGAGCTAGTGTTTTTTTATTCTAGGGGGAACTAGACTCGTCATCTAAAGTAAAATCAAATTTTTTACAATGCGAACATGTGAATGTTAAGAAATAATTCAATTGCTATTATTATTATTATTATTAACTCGTGCAATTTGATCCGTCTAGTGAAACGTGAATCGAGATTTCATTACACGGATCGTAAATATTGTGCGCTTATTAGAAGGCGGAATTGGAATAAAAAAAAAGAAAAAAAGAAAAGAAAAAATGACTCGTCTCTTAGGTAATTGCAATACTTGAGAGTTTGAACTTTGCTTTTATTATTAACGCGTTATAATACATCGAAGCGATCTATGATTTTGAACGGGAATAGTTCGAGCAAGATAGCCGGTCGTAGTAAAAATACTTTCGACTTTGTGTTACCGAATTATCGTCTCACCTTGTCTGATCTTTATCGACCTGTTTCACTTACGGTTGAATTGCGCGGCCATCGTCGCGCCTCGAAACATGTGTTATCGTAGAAAAAAAAAAAAAAAAAAAAAAAGAAGAGAGAGAAAAGAAAAGGGCGGTAAAAATAAATGCGAACCATCCACCGATGGAACAAGATTTTCAACAACGTAGAATAATAATGTATATACTATACACGTGAACGTTCCATACGTAATTCCAACGTACCGAGCTATAATAAAACATCCATAAATATATAACCGCGACCAAGTAATCGATACTATCCAACTGCAACATATTGTGCCACGATCTTGTACGTATACCATTTAATTATACATGCCAAACAATAAGAAGCATCGACTCATCCCATTTGCATTTCGCGCTTTAAAACGTTTCGTCATCTCGATCTTGCCATTCCGATTCTTTAATAGCTTTGAGAGGCAATCTCTTAAGTAGGAATTCGATCTTTTCCACGCTCCCCTTTAATCACTTTTGCCTCTCATTATTTTTTTTCAGAATTTCTCTCGAAACTTCTTTCGAAACTTTTTCTCTTCGCTCTGATGTTCAAACGACAATCCAATTCTCTAATTCTTCGTTTCCTCTATAATTTATTTCAATTCTTACTCGTTCATTCACGTTCTACGTCTAACCGTCAAATCTTCACAAAGATCTCATTTCCTCTATCGAAATCAAATTCAACGCGACTTTTCCAATCACGAGGTATCGACGAACCGTATCACCGCGTGTTAAAGTGTCTCTCGCACCTATTCCGCTCAAGGACACGGAGCGGAGAGATCATACCATCGCGACCTTGGAGGGACGACGCACGTGTTCTCTCGTACGACGCCTCATGCAGGCCTTGAAATTTGTACGGATCGACAAGTTTCGGTGTGCCCCACGGTCATCTGAGATATGCACGTAGAGAGGATAATCTGATAATCTCTTAGGGGAGCGACCAACAATGCGACGATGACAATTGCATCATTGTGTATATCCTCGTGGATTAGTGGATTTTTGCTTAGACATATTATTTTTTTTTTTCTTTTTTTTTAAAAATCCTGCGACTTGATTTTTAAGACCTCTTTAATAATTTTTCGGTTTTAATTATATCTCGTGAAATTTTCTTTTTTTTTTTTTTTTTTCGATTCTTTTCGTAAAGAAGTATTTTTATAAGTCTAAAAACTTTTGCTTAGAAATTAAATAGGGATCTTGGGCAGAACTTTCTGAGGTATTATCGTTTACAACGTGAATTTAAGAAAGGGAAATAAAGAAGCAATGTTGTATTTCGGGAAAGATTATTGCGGTCTAGAAATAAAAACGTTCTTATCAATTTCGACGATTTATTGGCGAGATCGTGGAGATCGCGTGCCATGGAAAGATAATGACTATCTTTCATTTGGGTTTTATGACATCGTAACGTATGACGATGATTATTATTGATTGTATTGTTGAGTTTCGTTTATTTTTTGAAGAATTTTGGAAGTGCCATTCGATCGTACGTTTTGCTTTGTTTGAGCAATATATAATTGTATGATGAAATTTTAGATAAACGTGTTTTTGTTCGTATTTAATTGCGTTCGATTATATATTGAAAAAAAAAAAGATTTTCAAATCATTATCGTTGCATTCTGATTTTTTTAAACGTTTAAATATTAACATATCGATATTATACTTCTCTTCATCTCTTGATTTGACTAATTACTCATAAGGTCTTTCTTCGTTGCAATTGCACAAGGTGTCAAGGCGTACGATATTAATTTTATACTGAAAAAACATGGAAGGAATATTATTCATTGAATATTTGAATAGTAGAAAATGTATCTCGTTAAATACGCAGCAATAACACGAGTTACATTGAAACTCTTTATGAGTCTAAAGTAACATGTAACATAAGAAAAATAAATATTATTCAGTAAATTATCAGGATATTAACGGTTGAAATAATATTTCTTCGTATATTTCTGTTATTTTTGTATAAATAATATATATATATATCTTCTTTGTATTTTTCTATTATAACTTAGAATAGCTAACGTTAATAATTTTTAATGGAACGTGTTAATAATATCGTACTAAAAATTTTATTTCATATGTGTGCCATTCTAGAAAGAACGAAACGCAAATTCAAGGATTCCTATCGAGATTTCAAATATAAATTTACCTTTACCATTATTACACCCCGATAATTCCAAGGATTTCAAATTCTTCGAACCAATGTAATTGCCTCATCATCGTTTCTCCGAATATTTCCAAAAAAAAAAAAAAATTTAGTTCGAAAATAATAGACTTTTAAAAAATCGAAACAAGAATTAAACGATTCCATTTCTCTCAATCCTTAATTTCTAATTTCTAAACCTTTTTAATTCTAAATTCAATTTTCTAGAATTTACCAAATATTTCATCGTTGTAAATAATAAAGAGTTTTCGAATATTTCCAGAGAATGAACACAGAAATTCAACTATTCCTATTAATTCCAAATATAAACCCAACCTTTACCGTTATTACACTCCAATAATCCCAAGGACTCCCAACCTCTGTATCCCAATAATTACCTCGTCGATAAACTGCAGACATTCATGCATTTATTATACTTAAAAATATACACAACAGTACAGAAAATACGTAAAAAATGATATTCGCCGATCTCATATACAAATCGTGTACTGATTCTCAATTTCTAAAAATATAAAATTCTTGTGATCCACTTTCTTTAAAAAAAAAAAAAGAAAGAAAGAAAAAGAGCGCAAAAATTAAACATTTCTGCATCCCGTCTCTCCGAAATCCAATTTCTTGAAAATCCAACCAATTAAAAAAAAAAAAAAAAAGAAAGAGAGAGAGAAAAGAAGAAAAATTTCGAAAAGAAAGGAAAGAAAGCAAATCGCAGAAACGTTTCTAAGACGTAAATGTCTGGGGGAATATGGTCTGAGGGATCGGTTCGGGACGGCTGGTTTCCATCGTTGATCGAGGCCCCGCCACGCTCGCTTTAACCTTTTCAACGTGCGATCACTGACGTGTCCGCCGATTATATAAAACGGGTCTGCCCTTGTCCCCTCTCGGAATGATCGATTGGTCTCGCGTTTTCTGGCCGCGGATTACCGCGACCGCCTCTGAACGGATTCCTCGGTCGCGGAAGAAGGTCGTCTTCCTTCGATGCATCCGTAAGTCATTGGACACTTGACTTACTTTTAGAAGAAACAAAAAAAGAAAGGAAGAAAAAAAGATTAGAAGATCGGACGGATGATCGATTTTTACTATTACTATTATTATTATTTATTACTATTATTATTATTTAGAAGGCGAAAATTATAAATTGCTTCAGTTTTACGATGAATATTTACCTCGATTTTTTTTAATATCTCTTTGAATCTGTCTTACGTAGAAATATATTTTCGTGTAATTACATAAAATATGAGAGAAGAGGGGAGAGGCTATTCGAAGTCTATTACTCGACCGCTATAAAAAGCGACCGTGTTCTCAAAAATTGAGAAATCGAACAGTAATTTTTAATTAGTAATTAATAAACATAGTGTTTTCTACGAAAAAAAGAAAACATCCGGATCTTTTAAAATTCTTCTACCAATTTTATTTCCTTCGAACAACTCTTTTTACGCGTGAATCACGATCATGTAACATCGTGGATTTATCGCGGAAATAAATAATTCACAGAGAAGAAAATGAAGAAGAAGAAGAAGAAAAAGTAAGTAAAGCAAAACGACACGAAACTTTTGATATATATATTATTAATCTGTCGAGGAATCAAAGAAGGTGAGCAGAAAGCGAAGAAAGCGGAAGCTGAAAGAGGTGGAGCGAAAAGGACGATGGCGGGGGAGGGGAAGAGTTACGAGAGGAACGTACGGATCACCGGCAATAATAAACGCGGCGTCAGCAGCGATTATACACACACACCCGAGTGTCGAAAATCGGGGATTTTCGAAGCGTCCGCGCGAGGCTCGTGGAGGCGCTCGAGGCTCAAGGTCGGGATGGCCGACAGATAATGTTTCCTCGAAGCGGCACTGTACGATCGAAACGATCGTGACGTTGCTCGAGGTTAAGATCTGTCCACGCTCTGGATCCCGTACTTGAACTCGTCGTCCGCTGAATCACGCCGATATCGAGAGTATACATACGGGCGAAGATAACGCGTATACGCGAGTGACACGTAAGTCATACGTTTGCAAAGTCGATGGACACTTGCTCGTTTTATGTAATTTGATTCGTTTAAACGTTATTGAGTTTACGTTTTTTCTCTTTTTTTTGAGGGGGAAGGGGGGAATATTATGGATATTTTGTACTTTTTTTTTTCTTTTCTTCTCTGATTTATTATTAAAAAATGATTGATTTAGATATATTACGAAATTCTTTTTTTTTTTGTTATTAATTAATTTTTATAAATCTTTTTTTTTTATCATTTGCAGTTTCAGTTAGAAATCATGTTAATTTGAGTGAGAGGTATTATAGTTAGATGTAAAGTGTCAGATGTTCTCCAAGGATTTAATAATTTTATGGAAAATCGTAATGTTGAAAGTTATTATACAAGATTTTACAAATAAGATATATAAGGAAGTATACAAGGAAGTTTCTTTTTGAAAATCATTTAATTTAAATATGTATGAATCTTGGATTGCGTTTTCTGAAAATACTTAAATATCCATCAAAGTACATAATCGATTAAATTGTATCATTTTTAATTTAATCCTTTTCGTAACAAAAGATTCTATTAAATTCTATCAATGGATTTTCGTTAATTTATCGTCGAGAAAAAATTTCAGGAGGATTATCGTAATAAAATGATCCATGATGTGACAAATATAAAACTTATCAACCCAATTCCATCCAATATTGCTTGATATTTTTCGATTAACAAGCTTCATTCTCTAATGATTCGTTCCCAAAAATTACACAATGTGCCAAATAAGTTAGCAATAATATATATATATATATATACAAAACATCCTAAAATGCCACTTGACCTAATTAGAAAGATATTAATGCCTTGAATTCTTGTTCTCGAGATATTCATCAAAAGAAGAGTTCCGAAAACTTTTGCGCGAACATTGTACTTATCTATTTTATCTTAAAAAATAATAATAATTACGTTGTAACAATTTCGAAAAAACAATAAAAACATTTAATTAGTAAAAAATTAATAACGAAAACCTTAAGTCTCATCTGAACCTAGGATTTATATTTTTAATAAAACTTCAATAGAATATAATCAATCGAGAAACACACTATCGATAAAAATATTATCTTCGATATAAACTTCAATAGAAATCGTCCATATTAAAAATTTGATATCGAAAATAGAAATATCAGAAACGAATGGCAAAAAATTAATTTCCCGGCCAGACGTTAAGACGTTCATCGAGCTATCTATCTAGAAACGAAAAAAAAAGAAAAAAAAAAAAAAAGCCAATTACCCTCGTCGTCGATCGATACAATCTAACATAGATAACTAATTCTTCCAAAATAAATAATTTCAAAAGGGGACCGTTCGCCGTACGATACGCTCGAAAAATTAAACACCTTCTTACATCATCTTACATCATCACACGTTGTGCCCCACACGTGAACCAATAATATAAACAGCGAGCGTTCTCCATTCCAACGGAACCGTTTTATTACCATCGTTCTATGCCTGAACGCGTAATATAAACGTGCGTTTACACGTTTTCCTGAGGTGAGATTCCCTCACGAACCCGAAGCTGAAATACTAAAACTGTCGCAAGGACGTCGAACAGTACGTTTCGGCCGTTCCTCGTGCGTGGCCGGCCTTCGTCTCTCGAAACTTCTGGCCGAAAAGATCGAAGCACATCGGAACAAGAGTCTATACATAATGCTGACATAATATGCGGCCGAAAAATAAAATTCCATGGCCTCTCGGTGGCCTCGACGGGCCACAAAGAATCCTGTTGGAACGGTGTGCGGATATTAGGTAGTATCGATGGGTCAGATAAACGGAGCCAGATATCTGAGAGGAGATAATATCTTGGATGGGTGGTTTGATTGGTGAATTGATGGAACGATCGAGATCTTTCGTAGATCTTTGTTTCTTACTGTTATTTTTAATATATATATATATGTTATTCGTTATATAGAAAGTTTATTTTTAAAGAGTTAGGTTATTACTAGGATAGTTACAATTTAAACAATTCTTAATTTCATTTAAGATCTTATTTAAAATCTCGTCTTTCTTATAGAAATAATTATTAGTCTTCTATTTCTAAATTCTAATTATAAATTATATTTTTACACTCCATTCTCGATAAATTTTAATATTGTCACGAATACCGGTAGTTTCACGATAGAGGATTAAGTTAACCTTAAAAATCTGCCTTACATTCGAACAACCTATTACCGCCATATTGCTTCTATTACGAGCAACCGTGGTAAGCATCATTTTCGCTTGTTACACGATATAACAGAGAGAGACATTTCAATTGGTAGACCTTATATTATCTATAATTCCAGCTTAATCTCCCCCTTCCCTTCCAATCTTCTTTCTTTTTCCCCTCTTTCGTTATGTTTTCCCCCGAATTTTTTTTGAAATTTCGCTAGGTAACCACTCGGGTTGTATCCAATGGCGTTGTTCGAGGTTATGATCGAACGAGGCGACCAGATCTCGTACTTGAACTCCTTATACCGCGATAACACGTTATCAGAGATACAAGTTTCGATGTGTTTAAATGACGCGGTCAAACGGAGAATCGTTTGGAGAAAACGTATCGGTGTTGGAAATTATCGCTGCTTATTAACGGCGAAGGTTTCTTGAACTTAAGTATGCGCGCGCGCGCGCGCGCGCGTGTGTGTGTGTGTGTAACTACTCTATTCGAGTAAAATTGTCTCTGTTGAATGGAATCGACGTTGGAAACTGCGTAATAATGCGTTATCGAAGCGAGTGTAGAATTTCCAATGATGGAAAGTAAATTTATTTTTTTTTTTCTTGATTTTTATATTTTGTGGATTTACAGTAATTCGTTTAGTATCCGTTATTACATCGTAGAGGAATCGAAGAAAAGGATTTTTGGAAGATTCCAAGAATTTTTCCAAATAATTTTATTTAATTGCGTTCTAATCGATGATTTTGAATTATCACGCGAATGGAAAGAGAAAAATATGTAACATATTCATTTATGTCGTTTATATTTAATATGCAAAGGCGTATGGAAAATATTTGCATAAAGATTCGCAATCCACTGATAAATAATACGTATACAAGAGAAGTTGTTGTGATAATATTCAAAGCTTTATTTTGTATCTATTTTATGAATATTAATTAAAAATATAGTAATCGTAAGGAATATTATTTAATATATACATGGATACCGGGAACAAAATATAATGAAACATAACATTGAACAACGTCTATTATGAATTTTATCTTTAAAAAATAACGAGGCTTCGTAAATTTTTCCATTATTATAAATACATTATGTTATTATGTCACCTTTACATATACATATATTCCATTAGTGTATACATATTTTGCTTAATTTATCTCGCTAATGAGTAAAAAAAAAAAAAAAGAAATAAATAAATAAATTAGAATAAAAAATATTTTAGCACAATCCTCGAAACGAATTCAATTCTCGATTCTCGAAAAATTATTCGCAGCAAAAAAAGAACATGGTAACATAAAATATCTTGCGCCTCGTGAAAAATTATTCGTTCGAAACTCTTAAAGTCATCTGTAAAATTCATTGAGAATTTTGTGATAACGGCTCGAAGCCGCGATAAATCAACGACAAGGTCGTGCATACTTATCCTTCGAATTCTACGATAAACTGATATATTTTTCGTTCGTGGAAGGAGGTTCTGTTACATCAAGGTTAACGTTGATAAAATAGATCTAATGTCGTTCTAGGAAAAACCGAAACGATGGACTTTGAGAAGGCGCCACGCCACGTTCGTCTTTTTGACTCATGTTTCCTCGAACCACAGAGAAACCAGAGGAGCTCTACGTGCTCTTCCTTCCGTATTTAAAAAACGAAAAAGAAATTGAAATGCCATTCGAAAATTCTTTTCCCCGTTTCCGTGTTGGATTTATCTTTGATTTCTTTTTTTTTTTTTTTTTCCGCCCTTGTGCAGATCCTCGAGACATCTTTGACGTTTGCATCACTTTTTTCCTTTTTTAATCTTCAGATTTTTACGAATATCATAATATTTCATGTCGTTTCTTAATTCCATTCTTAACTCCATTGAGAATTTTTTGTTTTATATTCGAATGAACTGAGATAAAAATTTTTTTTGCATCGATATAAGAATCTACAATACTTTTAATTTCTCGCTTTTTTAAAATTATAGATTTCGTTATATCATATACATAATGAAAGAGAATCTTTAATATCTCTTCTACGTAGATGATACACTCGACGGAAGCGTTGCGATCGTGTCGGGCAAAGAAGAACTTCCGCTTGACCTTACATCACGATCAGATCGACTTTTGATTACGAAAAAGCGAATGATTATGCAGAAAGGACGTCACGTTCGACTTATTACGTCATTGAACGTTTCTCTCGTGACTTTTATACAAAGAAAAGAAAGAAAGAATGAAAGAGAAAAATAGAATTCATTTGAAAGCGAGGTTCTTTCTTTGTCCACAAGTAGAGAACAATTTTGTAATTTTTAATGCAAACTAAATACTACTGGTATACAGGATTGGAAACGTTTCAAAAGCTCGCAAAGCTCGATGTGTCTTGTTTGCTGTTGTAAATCATTCTCACGTATCGTATTCTGTTGACGATTTGCTTACACGTACGGAATAAACCGGCTCTATCGTCGCCGACGATATAAATTCTCCCTCCTTTTGAATCATTTTTAAGATCATGTATCCTATATAACAAATATAAGTTGCTGATACGCTTAGCTAAAATACGTCAAACGGAAACTTCTACCCAAGTTAGGTGTATCAGATATTAACATAAACGTATTAGTGGCGAATAATTTTAATAACAAATAATCCAATTTTTATCCACTTGTATTATTCTTTATATTCGTTATTCTAGACAATAAGGTTTCTTTAAAATCTACAATGATATTTTTTTCAATTATTAACGATAGAAATATACATTATTGAATTTTCTTTTTTCTGGAAAGGAATTTTATCGAAAATCATGTCACCTAAAGTATTATCATATTTAATTTTTTATACAGAAAAATTATCTTAATTATTTATCTTAAATTAGATTTTTTAAAATACGATAATCTTCTTCAAAAGTCAAGCTTTTAAAATTTCATAAAAATCGTATATCATCTCTTCCTCTTGCTCTGTTTTCCTCAACAACAAACATTTGGACAATTCTTCGTGGCACACGAGATAATTGTGAAATTCGAAAAACATTGGAGTCGAATCTGAACACGTGAACGATCGATTCAAATTAATTAATATTATAATTATTATTAATTATAATTAATTAATAAATAAGGGACACGAAGGGATGTGAGAAACCTGCTCGCATGAGAACGAACTGTAAAACGTGACGCAGATCTGTGGCGGAAGTCGTGTTGTGACGTAACGGGACGTGGAAGCAGAAGGAAACGGATGTCTGTTACGTTTCCGTATTTCCGTACAAAATATAAAGAATTCGAAAACAAACGGAATGGCCTCTTTTGTAACCAAGCCAATTGGAATTTTTGGGCAGGAAAGGAAGGAGAAATCTTACTTGACAGATATAAATATTCACGAAAATGGTTTTGTAATAGGCTTTTTTTTTTTACAGGGAAACTGCATTGATTAGAATGGATTAGAAATTGCGTGATACAAATAAAAACGAGGTTAGCATTCGATCGATTTGTAAAAAAATTATTAACACAAAGTTATCTGAATATTTTACCTGAAACGATATTATTAACATTTTAAGAATTATTTCATTCGTCGAATTCAATTCATGAAAAATTAAACGAGATTTTTTTTTTTTATATTCAAAGATGTTTCTACATATACAATATAAGAAGTAATACATTATTTACAATATTTTAATTTCTTTTTTTCATATCATATAAAATTACGATCGAACTGTGAATTGTAATCGTCAAATTTCTTCTTAAAAAATTTCCAATTAAAAAAATAAAGATATTCCAATTATGAATTTCTAAATTACTTATTCCAATATCGTTTCTCTCCCATTTCTCCTTATTAAACAAAAATTATTACAATCAAACTTATCAATTTCTTCTTCCTTCCACAATTTTCGAATATTCAATATCATTTATACATCATCATATAAACATATAAACTTTTTCATATTCAACAAAGATACGTATATCGTACGTCGTTTGCTTATTACATTTCTCTCTCTCTCTCTCTTTCTCTCTCTCTCTTTCTCTCTCTCTCTCATTTCATTGACGTCTCTCACAATTACATAAAATCATTACGAATTTCATTACGAAGTCGAACAAATCGAACCACGAAACTTATCTCACGATTCTCGACAATTTTCAATAATCAATAATCAAACGAGATAAATTTTTTTTTTCAACAAACCCGACCGAAATCGCCCTTCCCTCGTTACATTCTCTTTTTTCTTTTTTTTTTTTCTCCTTTTTTCTCCCTCTTACTCCTTTCGCATCATCTTTCTCTTACATCTCTTACGTAAAAATTGTCACAACGATCGAATTTCACGTTAACAGTTTAAACGGTGGCTGATTGGCGCGTTTACCTTCCTCGTCGGATTCGTCGCAATGTCTCTCGAACAATCGCGGCGGCCTTGTCCTTGGGCATAATCTTTCCTCGTTATCGGACGACGACGAGGTCGCGTCGGGCTACCAGCGATTAGCGCGACACCGCGTGCGTCAGCCTTCCTTTTATATTCGTGAATAATAATATCCACGTTTCTTTCCTTCTTTCGACGCGGCGGCGTGTCTCCTCGATCCCTCCGGTTCCGTAAATCGCCACTTTTGCGCAACGCAAGGTCGTCCCGTCGATCGGAAATCGTGACCTTTGCGGTCGTGATTCCAATGGATTTGGATTTTTTTAGTTTCAGTTTTAGTTTTTTTTTTTTTTTTTTTTTGGAATTTAGAGAAAAGGGATAAAAGGGAGGAGTGGTATGAATTTTGGTATGAAGTGAATTTTAAGTATGTAGGTAAGGTGATTATTATTTTGGAATTCGAAGATTTGGATCAGAGGAATTGTGGAGGGAGGATTAGTACAATTTAGTGAAAAATTGTGGTGTTAGAGTTTTTTGAAGCTTATTATTGAAGGGTTAATATTTTTTTATATCGATGGAGATGTATTGATGATTGTAGAGAAAGTAAGAACAAACTGTGAGATTTATCGTAATAATTCTACGTGACTGAAAATTTTCTGGTACTATCGAAGCTTCAAACTTTGCTTCTCTCTTTAAAATGTGGAATTTTCGAATAAAAAAAATGTTAAATTTTCAGTGACGTTATTTTATACTTTTTGCACAAATTATTTATATATATATATATGTAAAAAATTGATTATGTAAGACAAGTCGAATGATTGCTAATTATGATTCGATTATGAAGAAAAATTAACAGATTAATAAAAAAAAATTCTGTTAATGGACAGATGAACCTTGTCAAACGATAAAATATTCCAATTTCCTCTACAAAGGAAAGAATTTTTTTTAAAAAACTTTAATAATCGACGAAATACAATCTTTTTTTTTTTTTTTTTTACTTCATTTCTAGACAGCAAAACTGGATAAGCTGTTTCTCAAAAATATCGTTGCCTATTTATTATTTATTTACAGCCCCACTATCAAAAGAAAAAAAAAGAATAAGAAAAAGAAGAAGAACGTAGAATAAAAAGAATAAAAAGAATGAGAAGAAGAAGAAGAAGAAGAAGAAGAAGAAACGCACGAATACATATTCATTCTCAAATAAAAAACTAATCTCGTAGACTATTATTTTCTCATTAAAAATACACGCGATATTTGTATATCGTTAAAATTGTTACGTCATTATTCACCTTGTGTATAATTTCAAAGTAAAAATCGTTCTTTTTGACCCCTTTTAAATTTATACTTGGAATATACCGATATCTTTTTTTTTTTTTTTTCAAAAGCTACGCAAAAGCTAACAAAAAATAAAGAAGGAGAAGAAAGAAAAAAAAAAAAAAAAGAAGAAGAAGAATTACATTATTCCGGATCGTGAATAATTTCCAAGTTGGCATTGTTTTCGTCTGGTTTCGCTTATATATAATCACACACCAGCTGTGGTGTTTCGTTATGGATTTAATCGAATTTCGTTTCCTTCGAGCGCGAGGGAAGAGAGGAGAAGGAAGAAGAGAGCTTTACCGAATCAAGGTCTAATTCTACGAAATCGACGTATCGAGGTTGACGTTGCTCTTTCATCCACTTTGTAAACAACGCCACTGATGTTTTAAGTATTTTTTAACGATCGCTTTTTCCATTGTTGAGAAAAGAAAAAAAAAAGAAAGAAGAAATGAAAATTGGATGGAAAGGAATCGGTAATGTTCGATTGTTTCGCGAATAACATTGCCTGTGTTTTATTTCTTTTTTTTTTTTAACAAACTATCGACGAAATCGTATCGCCTCGATGAATATATTACGAACGAGTCGTCTTTATTTCTTTGCGTGTAGTAAAATTTAAACTATATTGATATTAATATCAATATATCAATATATATAATATTAATATCGAATTAAGGAAACGATAAAAATCACTTGTTATTTAACGAACGTGTGTATCTTGCTGTGAGAAAAATATTTTATAAAATACGAAAGAAAAAATTAAAACGTATGGTTTTATTTTTATAAAGGAAGAAAAACAAGTAAAGTACGTATATAAAATATAAATATTAATATCGAGGAAATTTATTTAAACGATTACTGTGCATCCAACCGTAATATTACATTATCTTTCAAATTTCCAATTTGAAAAAGTTGATTCTACTTACGACGACGAGCGCAAAGATTTCAAATTTCTAATATTTCCTTTCTTCAAATATAATAATTCTCTGGTGTGTGTGTGTGTATATGCGCGAATAAACATATCTCTCATTTCTACAAATAAACAAATCCTAAATATACCGAATCATTTTCTCTTACTTTCATTGCAAAACTAAAACAAAGTTCCTCTTGGCAACCGCGATACCGTGAAATATAGCCTGCCGAATCGTTCAAAAGCAAAGAATAACACCGAATTGCACGCCATTGCGCCATTTCGATCACGGAATTAGAATGGCGCTTCTTCGAAACTTGAACTTCGACCCTTCGTCGAAAAACGATGTTGCGACACGAAGATCGACACGGAACATCGAACAATGCGTGATGTCGATCGCCCGCGTAAAACGTGAAACGCTTTCGTGACGTCAACGTATTTATCAGCCGCTTATTTTATACGTTGCAGAATATATTGCGCGTGAAGGAAAAAAAAAAAATAAAATAAAATAAATAAAAAAGAAAAAGAGAGAAAAATGCCACGTGGATTATGCAATTGAAAAAATCTTCGCTATCGATTCACGATTATATTTGAAGAAATATCGAACGAGCTTGAGAATCATGTATATATATATGTATGCAAAATTACATAAAAGGTGCATAACTTGTATACGTGTGCACAGGTATGACGAAGATGTTGAATATTAATTCCGAGATCTTTGTCTTCATGAAAATTCGACGGGTGAAAAATTTTAGGAATTTAGAGCATGCGTTGCTCTCTTGATTCCGTCCAACTGACGTGGAAAATTAATTAAAGTTTTTCTTGAGGAAGGAAAGAGAAGGGGTAGAGGAAGTGGAAGTTTCCTCGAGAATGTTCAAATCTATTCTATCCGAATAAGGCAAGGAATTAAATAATCATAGCAAAAGAAATAAGAAAGAGAAAAAAATTGTTAAAATATGCCAACTCAAGATAAAAAAAAAAATCGGCAAAAAATAGAAAAATATGGAAAAAAGCAAATATCGTCGGGACAACTATTTTTTTTTTTTTCTTCACTTTGAGGAAAAAAGTGGAAAAAAGAATTTATGGCGAATTCAAAACAGATGAATTCCGTGGACTGGATATCCTCGAAGTCTTTTTAATCGTCGACTAATCGTCATTCGCCAGGTTAGTCATCGTTCTGCATTCGTTCGTGCATCGTGGTCAAACCTGGAGGTGACCCCGTGGAGAGATCTCTCCTCGGTTGACCCACGAAAAAACACCGGAAGTCCTCCATTCCAACTCTCCAAAGGCCTCGCGAGAACCCTAAATAGCCGTCAGTCCTCGAAGAAATCGTCCTTGTACCTTGGATCTTGATTCCAGTCTTCGAGAATTTAACTTCTTGAATAGATAATTACTTATTAGCGCTCGTATTTTAATCTTTTCAGGGTCAAATTTCTTAAATTCTTTTCTATTACTCTTACAAAGTGTAGATTTTCTGGATTCTTTTTTTTTTTTTTGAAAAATTTGACAAATATTTTTCATACGTATCGTCTATATGTGCGTATTTTATTTTTTCTTTTTGATTCGAGAATACTTAAGATGATCGAGCTCTCTCGATGCTTTCAGAAAAGCATTTGTTTAGCCACGTTTGTCTCTCTTTTTGATCGCCGGTGAGTCAAAAGTGTGTGTGTGTGTGTGTGTGTGTATCGTCCCATCTATTTGTCTCTTCCTAAAAATACTACCTAGCTTATCGCCTTAGTCACAAACTTTTGGCGCTGCGTAATAAGATCGTGCGTTATCGTGCGACTTCTGGCGATTTTTATCGAATCCACGGCCGATTTTTGTTTACGCTAAACGGATGACTACGCGTATTTCTCTCGTATCTTCTTATTTGCGAACAAGACGTTGCTTCGAAGTTATCCGAAGAAGAGAATTTTCAAATTCAAAAAAGAGTCAAATAATCCATTTATTAATGAGCTTTTAATTCTTTGAAATCGATGAGTAGAATTCGCGTACTGTTTATGATAAAAAAAACTGCATTTATCACCTGTAACCTGATTGACAATGAATTTTAAATCTTATTGTTAACCATATGAATCGCATAGAACGCGTTGAGATCAGGCCAATTTGTATGGAACACTTCTATGATCCTAACCTCTTAACTCAATCAGCATACTGTACTATACGTTTCGTCTTCAAAATTAATTATCATCGAAAATAGCCCCATGCTTTCAAGATGCAAAATAATAAATCCAAAAAAGTCTACAACGATGAAAAACTCTTTACAACCATCCACATCGTCCATTTCCGCGTAATCTATCGCGATAATTTCGAACGGTGGCCTTGATCGAACGGGATCCTCTGACGATCCGATCGGATTATTTCTTATCGTGTAGTCACGCGAATCGATCTAATCTCTGGACGAAAGGGGGCGAATATACGATTCGCCATCATCGCGGTTTTTAGCGCCGGTTCCACGCCTTTGCGATCGCCGTCGCGCAAAGATACAAGGGAGGGGAAGGAGGAAGGGAGAGGAGAGAGAGAGAGAGAGAGAGGAAGAGGATGGAGTGGAGGATGCGACCTTGCGCGATTCCAACGATCCGACTAATAATAATACTAAATCGTTTCGCAAATACCGCAACACGGAGTTCCATCGTTCTTTCGTTCCTCCTTCCGCTTCTCTGTTTCCTGTTACGCTCGTGTCCGTCTCGTTACGTGTTATATCGTAAGTGTACGTAAGCTTTTTTTTTAATTTTTCTTTTTCGTTTTATATTGCTATAGTTTTTAAACATTGTTTAATCACACGGAGAAATTGTATCTCGCGATGACTGGTATTTTTTTTTATTTAATACGTGTTATTGTATAGAGAGATCGAATAAGATTTAATATTGTTACGTAGGAAGCTTTAACAATTTTTAAATTATTTCTAAAATTATTATACATAAAGGTTATATATATATATATAGAGAGAGAGAGAAGCTGTTTACAAATTAAAGTGTTATATCTTTTGTAATAATATTTTTAGTAGCATTTATAAATATCGATCGTTCTGATCGATATTTCATAATTTCTTGAAGCAAGAGAAACATTTCTCTCGTCACAAAGTTGTTGGATTCATTCCTTTCCTATCGTTCCATTTCTGAAACGTTTGATTCGAAGCCAAGATTTCGTAGTAGGGAGCAATTGCGAGGTCGAAGGTGTCGTACGTTCGCACGGCGGCCACTATTCCGTGTATAGTGCACCTATGCGCGCTTTGCACTAGCATTCTCTTTCCCGGTCTGTGCATTCCCGCCCGTTTCCACTTAACACTCGCTAGAATCCATTTTCCCCATCCTCTCGCTTATTTCACTCGTTCAGCCGTTCGGTTCGTTCACAGTCTGCACACTTCCTTCCCTTTTCACTTCGAGCGTGTCTCTTCCATCGACTCATCTTCCTTTTTCTTTTTATATTTTTCTTTTTTTTTTTTTTTTTTTTTCGCTCGATACATTTGCTTCGAGATGTAATAATGGAATAAAAATTATTTCGAATTAATTCGAATCTTTGAAAATATATATATATATATATATATAGCATGGAGTTTGTTGCGATGTGAGACTTTATTTGATTCTCATCGTCGGATGAGAATGTCTCGAGACGAGTTTTATCGTGAATTTTTCTTTTCTTGAAAGAAAGTATTTTTCTTAAAATATGAAAGTTATTAAAGTAATTTTACACTTTGGATCTCAAATGAGATCCAACCTGTGGATCATCAAATGTTTTTTTTATAATTTTTCGTTTCATTCGTCATTATATAATTGTTATCTCAATTCGATCAGGATTTATTTGGTTATCGAATAAATAAAATTGAATTTTATCGAATTAAGCAATCGGATAATTATTTGACTATAGTTAGATCACATGTTACATTAATATTTTTAATCTATACTTGTTTAATAAATCGATAATCTTTACCGATACATCTAAATCATTTTTAATACACAGTAATCGATAATCTTCGACGATCTTCAAATATATCGTTTGGGTAAATTTTAATATATCATATTCTAAAATACTTGAAAAATAATCAAATTTATTTTTAATTTATCATAACTTTTATCTCCTCGAAAACTCGATCCAATACGCAAGTATCTTTCAAATATCAAATAATAAATAAAAAAAGAAGAAAGAAATCAAAATATGAAATAAAATCCAATCACTATTCTTGCCAATTCGTGATTGGACAAAGGAAAATGTCTCATTTGATTAAACGAAACATTTGTTCGAAATTTATTGCTAAATCAATTCGACAACAAAGATTTTATCACGTAAAACATTTCTGCACGTTGCTTTTGCGATGTGACACGTGCCAGTTGTGTCGATCATTTTGTCATTCAAGGACGGTGATAGCAATTTTGTTTCCTAGAACGTGAGGGGTATCGCTGATAACGAGCTGACACGAGGTGACCGGTTTTATCGGTTTTCTTCGCAGAATCAACGCTCTCCTGTCCGCCATTGAAAAAGGATGCTTTGGCGGATGGCAGCTATCAGCTAGCTATCTATTTTTACTCTGGTAATCGTAAACTTTGTTTAAAAAAAAGAACGACGATTGAGCTCGTGTTACGTTTGCATCTTGTTCTGATCAGCATCTCCGATATTTCTCCTTCTAATCGTTTATTTTGTTAGGTCGTTAGAGAATTTTAGGTACAGTAACGAGAAAAAGTTTTGCTTATATGATCGATATCATAAAATAATTTTTTCAGTGTCGATTTAAGAGGATAATAATTCAAATTTATAAAAATGTTCAAACCAAAATCTTCTTTCCTTTGAACCAGTGAATTTTCATACTCTTTCTCATTTATAACACACACACACACACACATATATATATATATATATATAAAATCGACTTTAAGAATATATTCTTTATGTACAAATTTTAAAAACATTTTGTAAAAATATTTGAATATGCAAAAGTTTCCCATTTTTAATCGTCAATTTTATTCGAACCTTTTATTTATAATTATTTGTTGTTGAAAATAAACAGAATCGAATTTGAGAGGGTTGTTTATACGAAAGTTTCAAAGTTTATTATCGAATTTCAGGGGGATCGGATATAGATCTTTGGCGACGTTTCCGGAAGAGTGACGGTTCCGTTAGAATGCAACGAACTGCACACGGGTAACTGTAAAGGACTCGGCTATACTAACCTGTTGCAGAAGCCAGCACGTTACGTCATGGGCGTAATAACGTTTATTAATAACGACTCCCTCTAAAGAGTCCATGCTGGCCTGTGTTTATACACTTTGGTTTACACACGCTTTCATCGCAGTTGAAATAAATTTCCTATTTAAGTCTCCAATTGACTGTTAATAATAGCATCAACGTAGTAGATAAAAATTTGTTAAAATTCTTATCACATGATAAAATAATGATCCGTGTCAGGAAAAATATTTATTCGTGAAATTGAAATAAAATTTCGCAAAGAAGATACACATTTTAATATCAATATATAATAATATTTTTACCATTCATTTACCTCGAACGAATTTTAATATTTAACGATTTATTTCGATTCATATAACACGATCTATATCAAAAGTTTAAATTAGATT
Organism: Apis laboriosa; assembly: GCF_014066325.1. Classification (NCBI taxonomy): domain Eukaryota; kingdom Metazoa; phylum Arthropoda; class Insecta; order Hymenoptera; family Apidae; genus Apis; species Apis laboriosa. Next base: position 1,129,142 of record NW_025220892.1, read on the forward strand.
GAATTTTTATTATTATTAATCCTAACTATTCTCTGAAACTACTCTGTTATTAGTATTTCCAAGATATTGAGCTACTAATTACTTAGAGCGAGAATGAAAATAAAATATCTATTTTGAAATTCGATATTCTAAAAAAAAAAAAAAAGAAAAAGAAATAGCCGGTAAAATAATACCTGCTATAATATCGCGATTATTAAATCAATAATCGGTAAACACACGTGTTTCGCGCGATTAAGCAGGGACAAGGTAACGGTATCACGTTTGAATGAAATAAAAATTTCGCGCTTTTCGTACTTTTGCCATTTTTAAATGTACGCACATATGGGCGCGTGTATTCGAGCGATTAATTCCTCTCGGGTCGTCTGCATATTCATGAGAGCGAGATCGGCCGGCTAAGTGTTTCCCACGTAAATCTTATTTCTTAATTGGCTCGTAATCATGATTTCGTTCCCAGTGTGTAAAAGCACGCATGCACACGTGTGCTTGCGGGTTATCTATCTGAGTTTGAAGGATAAAGAAACGGGTAACATTTACGATCCTATCCACGATCCTAATCCAAACATTTATTCGCGGGGGCCAATAAAACGGAATTTCCACGCGATTCTCACCGCCTAGTTTTAATCCTCTACCGAATTATCTTTCTTTTTGTTAATAATATTTCTTCTTTTATTTTTTGTTTTAGATTTATGTAGGAGTTTTAATCTTTTAAAGAGGTTATGTTTGCCATTCAATCGTGAAAAACGTTCTAAACAAATCGATGGTGTTTTTTTTAATGGAGACAGAGGAAAAGACAGAGAGAAATTATTTCGATTAAAATAATTTATTATAGATTTATTCATTATTTTTTGAGTTGGGAAGAATTTTTAATTTTGCCGCCAAAATGATCGATTTTCTTTCTTGAAATTAAATTATTCGTCTTGACGAATTTGATAAATTACGATGCGGATCGTTTTCGTTTTATTATCGTTCGTTGAATCGAAAAATAATTTTTCAGGAGGAAATGAGGAAGGAAATGAGGAAGGAAAAGAGAAAATTTGTCAAAGGAAGGAGGATCGATTACAGTGTTGAGACAGTGGAAAGAACCAAGTTTTGTTTTCAAAACATCAGATATCAAAATACGTTCGCTACTACGCATATCAATGATCGTAACGGCATAGATAATCACATATTCTTTCGCAACGTAATGCCTTATCAGAAGTTAATTACAGCTCGCGACACGTTATGTTTGTCCCTGACTGATAGAGAAGAAAGGAAGAGCATTATATACTATTGTATCTTATTACTGTCAGCGATATTGTTTCTTTCAGGTAATGTGAAATATTATTTATTATAAAAAAAAAAAAAAAAAAAAAATTGAATGATAAAAAACGAACGTCGTAAATGACAGAATATCGTACAAATTATTTAAAAAAAAAAAAAAAAAAATTATCAAAGAATTTAAATATTTTACTTTGAATTCTTTAAATAGAAAACTATATATTCTATTTCCTTCATATCTTTTTGAAACCATTTTTGAAAAAGATCTTAATATTTTTTTACTTTCCTAAAATTGGATAAAATAAATTTTGGATTCGATCAAATCGATATATAAGAATCAGATAATTAACTTACATTTATTAGAGTCAAAATTCTTTCTGAAATCGAAGATAAAGAGAGACAGTACGTATATATATATATATATATACTTCGACGTAATAAAACGATTTCAATCCAACTCCAATCTAGCTCTATTTCATTGCGCTTCGTATCTTGTGTGCTATCATAATCGCTATTATTCCGTCCAATTGCGTTGGGTTTCGTAAAAAAAAAGGAAAAAAAAAATCCCTTCGCATAGTTCGATATCCAAACGACCTTGAACTTCGTATGGACGACTCGGTCATTCTGGACATTGCAAAGCCGGTCTTATCCGCTCGGCATATAAATTACGTTATTTTTGCCGCGTTCCGCGTTCGAGCTCGTTCGTAAGACGATTAAGTGCACGGAGAGAGAGAGAGAGAGAGAGAGAGAGAGAGAGAGAGAGAGAGAGAGAGAGAGAAAGAGAGAGACAGAGATAATGATAAGAAGAGAAAAATAATGGAAAAAACGGAAAGAGATACAGTTCGAGTCTGAAAAATAATTAATCGAATCACGTATGGCTCTCACGTGAAATTATGACCGGATTGGCCTTGAACCGAGTCAAACTGGCTTCCTTTTGAGATAGAGATTCTTCGAATTTATTTTACTTTGCTCTCGTTTCCTTCTTTTTTTTTTTTTTTTCCATTCAAAATCCACGATCTCGCGTTTTTATTATATATATATTTTTTAAATTATTTTTCTGATACGAATGATCCTCTGTAATCCAATTTTATCTTTATCTCCGGGGGGAAAAATTAAATAGATAAATTTTAATCAATAAGTTTATATATTGAATTTTACTTTGATGCGGGAAATAGAAATTGCTGATTATTCTTTTTAAAAAGACTCAGGGTAAACAGATGGTTTAAATTGGAAAAATCAAAGATCAATAGGGCATTGATTTTAAAATAATTCTCACACGGATCTTGGAAATTGTTAGAATTATTTTGATAAAATATTTGTTGAAATATAACATCCCATTACAAGTGAGATTATTAATTTTGGAAATTAAACATAACTATTTATCCTCTGGCTGTAAATTTACGTGAATAGAATTTTACTGTGGATAATTCTAAATCTGTATTACAGTTTCATGTACAATCGTTCAATGAATCAGAAAGAAAAATTCGATATGGTCCGCACTCTAGACCTTGAATCATGATCCCATTACGAAATAGAGCCACGGTCTGACAGTTTTTTTCCATTTGATTAGAAATCTCGTTTAAACGCAGGCCATCGCCGATATTATTACGGGAAGTTCCTCGGCCTCTGGTTATTTTCGGGCTCGAGCGGTTAATGGACTATATGGGTATGGAGATGAAAAAAATTCTTTCAAAAATTCATTCCTCTTAACCTAATTTTCGAGTAAAAATTATCTAAGATATCTCCAAGATAGTTTTAGACACTAAGGAGAATAAAGGAGTAATTTTAATTTTATATCGAATTTCGTATCGTATTGAATTATTCGTTCTAATTAATGCGATTTTGAAAGTAAAAAAGTAACGAGGCAACGTGGAAATATTAACATCGAAATTAGAAATTGTTCCAATTGTTTCTGATTATGATATAATTCTTATTTCAATTCTTCGCGAATGTTGAAAGCGTATGATTTAGAATTTAGATTTAGTGTAAGTGAATAATCGTGATAAGGAATATACATCTGATATCGTGAAATTAATACAAAGTTTTCGAAGTTTTCGATATTGTTTTGATAATTTACAATATGATTTAACTCGATTATAGATATAGTTTTGGGTTCAAATAACGTAATGGAAATATGATAATGATATTTTCGAAATTCAGTTTGGTATAATTGAAACTGAGTTAGTGATTATCGATAGTATTTATGTCCATTTTTATAGTCACTTGGCATTATAATCATTATCCAAACCGATAAATAATAAGTTACAGCTGATCATTAAATATAATTCACAATTGTTAATATTCACTTGTTAACAGTATAATAATGGTCATCGCTGGTTCTAATAATTTATCGTCAAGACTGACCATAATAATCATACAATAATCAAAAAACAAAAAGTTCAAAATGTTATATAATAAATGTTATATCGTTGTTCGTCGTAATTTAATTAATTATTCGCTCAATGATATTCCATATTCGTTTAAATTATTCAATTAAACTATTTGAATAATTTATCGACGATCTTTCCTGATTTATACTTTCACACAATTCATTCACACAACCGAATAATCGATAAATCTTTATTTCAATTCTTTTCTCAATTTTTTATCAAGTACAAAAAAAAATTATTTACTTTCACTTTTCATTAATAAATATATCTAAAATTAGAAAGTTCTCCATTTACAATCTTCAATCTATATTTATTCAAAGTTTGTTCGTCCACGTAATAAATCCTTACAAATTATCCACTCACTCGTCAAAAATTTAATTACACTACAAACTCATACGCGAGAATTTTGGCTAGAGAGAGAGAGAGAGAGAGAGAGAAATCACGCCTCCTCTTCATCGTGAAAACTTTGTAAATCGCTTTGCGTGGCAACCACGCACCCGATCGATCCATCCGATCGATAAAGCTAAATAACATCGGATGGAGTCATGTGCAAAGAGGCCCACGACCGTTTCGAATATCCGTGGCCGGTGTCACGCAGTGTCAGTGTTGGCGGCCGTGGAAATAACAGGAAATCGGACACTGACTATCGACGTTACAGAGACTTCAGTTTGGTAATTGCGACACCGTCCGACACGATAACGTGGACGACAGGTGATTACGAGTATCAGGTGTCTTTACACATCCGTTGTTTGCGGTATGACACCGCTCGTTCTTTCTCCCCCCACTTGTGAACAGAGTGCGAAATAGATTTCCGGAATGGAAATCTTCTTTCCTTCGAATGAAAGGTTTCCACGAGGTGAGGATCTCTTTGTCGAGGAAAGATATTTTCGAAAAATATATATATATATATTATTTTGTTTTGGAAAGGATTTTAAAAAAATTTGAAGAAGATTGAAAATGTATAATATTGTAGATATTTCATTTTTTTAAAAGTTTCAGGAAGAATAAAATTTCTTTAGAATAATTTTTATTGTGATCGTGTGATGCAGACGAAGTTAAAAGTATGAAAGGGAGTTAAGTTAATGGTTAAAACTGGAAGGGGAAAAAGGAGGAGGATAAATTTTCGACAGGGTTTCCAAGTACTCTTGATGAGTCGGGATGGCATGTGGCTTTGTGCAACTTGCTCAAGTGGTTCACATGAACCGAGGGCTATTCTTGAGCAAGATTTCGATAGTGGGCGAACGTGATAATTGAAAGGGTACATTTTAAACTGGTCGTGCCTCCCATGACTCAATCCGACCTGTCTGCATTCTTCCAGTCGAAATCCCAAACAATCTAAATCCAACATCCCGCCTCTATTTAACACATTTTACAACTAAAAGAACAGGGACGACGTAACGGTAAAATTCGATTAAATTTTATCAAAATTCTTCAACAACAACCCTCCCCCCCTCCCTAATTATTATTTACAACACTGTCGCAAGTATTTATATTGCAATATAAATTTTGTGCTTTTTCACAATCGAAACCAACCCCCCTCAATTCCCCCCTCCTCCCCCCAATTCTCACGACCACGAGACCCAAGCGAGTCGATCGCTCGCGAGTATCGGCGAGCACGTGCCTGGTATCGTCCAGAAGCTTCGTAAGAAAGGATTGACCTCGATGCCCGGCCCCTGAGTAATCACGGTCGTCTCCTTTGGCGAACCGAGGAACGAACTTTTTTTCGCAGATGCACGCTTCCTCCTCCTCCTTCTCCTCCTCCTCCTCCAATATTCCCCTTCTCTCTCTCTCATTCTCTCTCTCTCTCTCTTTCGATCACAGTTCCAGGCCGAGAGAGTAGTATGTAGAAGCTGGGAAGAGAGGACGGGCTGTGTCAACGGCCTGGCCACTATTCAGCGCAAGTGCGGCTCGCTTGGTCAGCCGATGGGCGCGGGCGTCGCGACGAGAGGGTGGCAGAGGTCGTTGCCACGGCGCCCGAGCCTCTTCTTCTTCTTCTCCTCCTCCTTCTTCTTCTTCTTCTTCTTCTTCGTACGTGGATCCCTCCTCGTGCTCGATGATCGTATTGTTTCGCGCTTCTTTTACACCCTTGTCCATGGATGCGAGAGTTGAACTTGGCAGGCGCGACCGAGTCCTTCGATTCGACCTTTGACATTGCTTCTTCAATGCATCAATGCGGATGGATGGGGTTAAATTCGATTTTTGGATGTAATGATGTTCTTTTAATTTTTTCGATTGAACTCGTTGATAAAGATATGGAATCGAGTTCTTGGATTTGATGTTGCCTCCTTTATATGATTAATCGATTGTTGATTAATGCGAATGAGCGGGGTTGTAGGGGATGTGAATTCTTTTAATTTTATATTTATGAACTCATTGAAGTTTTGGTATTATCATTGTTTCTTTGATTATTGTGGGTTAGTGTTTGAAGAGTTGGATTAGAGATTTTTGGATTACGAATTTATGATCAAATCCTTGGATACATTTTTTGATTATTGTATAGCATGAATGAGTAGCGTGTTGCATGAATTTGGTAATAAATTTAGTTTTTTGATTTAATTAAAATTATGCTGAGAGAATATATTTTTAAGACTTTATCCCTTCATTTTAAAAATTAACTTATTATACATATTGTTATATTATTGCGTAGAAAAATACTTAATTTTATTACAAATTACATAAATTTTAATAACAAGTCATCGATAAATCAACGAGTGCATCCGTACGATTTTGAGGTTAGGTTCTCCGTTTTAGATAAGAGATACGTCGCAGTAATTTTATTAACTCGCGCAACATTTATTATTTATATCAAGATATCGATTAGATATCAGAATTTCAATTTCAACTTCTTCACGATATTGGGTAGAAGAGAATTTTACTGTGAATCGCATAAATTTTAATAACAAGTCATCACGAATAAATCAATTAGTATCGTACGATTTTGAGAGGTTAGGTTCGTTCTCCGTTTTATCTAAATAAAAGATACGTCGCAGTAATTTTATTAACTCGCGCAACATTTATTATTTATACCAAGATAACAATCAGATATCAGAATTTCAATTTCAAACTTCTTCTTCGCGATGTTTCGCTGCATCATTTCCACCTTATTATAAATTCCACGAGTTTCTCGGTGACGCAATTCTCACGTTCGTGTTATTAACGGTGAGCAGAAGGCCGTGAGATGGAAAAAAAAAAAAAAAAAAAGAAGGAAAAAAAAGAAAAAAAAAGCGCGAGAGTTGGCCGAGGTCGTTGCCACGAACTCGAATCAAACTCAGAGTAATTCAACTCTCTTTCCTCGCCCCTTTCTCGCTCGCCTTTTTTCCTTTCTTCTTTTTCCTTTTTTCACGTTGAATTAATTAAACGTTTCCCTTATCCCCGCGCCCGGCGTATTTCAATTTCGCCACTTTCTAAACAGAAACTCGCGAATGGGGGAAGAATACACGGAATATTAGAAATCCGGATAGGAGAAAGCAAACACGTTGGACCCAGGGAATGGAACCTTTGGTCTTTCACGGGTGGCGCGATGCATTGCCACTCTGCGGGCGAGTTTTTCTCCAATTGTTTGAGGATTGAAAGGTTACTTTGGGATATAACCTGATGGAAATTGCAGATATGTAATTGCAAGGTTGTTGCTCCTCGTGATTTCCCTCGCGATTTTGTATTCCTCGGGGGTTGGATAATAAAATCGTGGAATCGAGGAAATTAAACGTATATGTTATATCGTAACCAAAAATTAATATTCACATTTCCTCTTAAATTTAATTAATAATCAAATCCATTCTCTTCTCGAAATTTACCACCAATTTTATCAATATTTCATTTACTTTATCAATACCACCAATCGAGGACACGTTTAAATAAAAAATTACATAATACATATATCAAGTTCAATATTACAATCTTATTTAATAAATAATATAAATAATATAAATAAATAATAAATATTTAATTTAATAAAAAATATAAATAATATAAATAAATAATAAATATGTAATTTAATAAATAATATAAATAAATCTCATTTTAATATTTCGTTGAAACGAATGATTCGCAAATAATTCTTCTTCACTTTTATTTTATCCCGTTCGAATATAACAACAAATTTACGATATTTACAGCGGAACGTTTGTAACTCACAACACTTTTTTTTTCTTTCTTTTTCTTTTTTTTTTTTCTTTCTTTTTCTTTTTTTTTTTTTTTCGTACAGCGATCCAACGTATCCCCGTGGATCGATGTATCATCGAGGGCGGGCCGGTCAACACGGATCACAGATCGGGTTGGTCACGGGTCAAAGGTTGGACGGTCCTGTGAACGCGGCATAATCGTCGTCCCGCCACGAGCGGGCTCGGGCAGGCGCAAATGTGACCTAATACGGGGGCAGTCACCTCTCCGCCTCGTTCCGTACCGGCTTGATCGCGAACGAACGGGGTTCTATTTGTATCTCGTTACGATTCCGAACATCCATTTTTCACATCTCGCGAGAGAATTTCCTTCATCCAATCGGTTCCCCCTTCACGGAAAATTCACGGAATTCGTTCGAGGAATTTCGTGCGAACGGATTTTTGAATCGAGGGATTTTCGTCGAATCTTTTCTCAGGGTGGTGGGAAGAGAGAAAAGAGAGATCGTTTCCCTCGAGGATTATTTTCGAGGAAGATCCGATGATTCGAATCTATTGGATTTTTGAAATTTTTGGAAGAGGAGTTGGAGGTCGATCGGAGGAACGTTTGTTTGGGGTGAGGGAATTATCATAGGAGGGGGGACCAGGGAATTCCGTCAGTCGCGAATCGGCACTCATGCGAATAAGACGCATATGTTTTCTATCTATCTATCTATCGTATCGATGTAATTCGCGCTTGTTCGTCGTCGCAAAAACTTTTCGACTTTTATTAATCCCTTTTAAAGAAAATTTCGATCGACTTGTCGCAGTGACTTATCGTAGTAAATTTAAAAAATTTTTACGAGGCAAGATAAAAAAGGATGAAATTAAAACAATGTGATCAAATACGCATTAAATATATTTATTAACGAAAAATATTTAATTTCTCATTATTACTTTCTTATTGATAAATTCTTCAAAAAAAAAAAAAAAAAAAAAAGAAAACGGTGACTAAGTCTAAATAATTCTGTTAATGATCCCTCTCCCTTTAAAAATGAATTCTCTTAATCTCACTTTCCCTCTCGCGCGTCCTTTACGCCCATTACGTAAATCCTCCTTCGATCCCTCGAACAACCGGCCATCGAATCCTAACCTAAAAATGGACCAGAATCGTCACCATCCCGAGAGAGGCAGCCGAGGAATAGTAGGATCGTTGGTAAGTAGAACGTGTGTGTGTGTGTGTGTATGTGCGTGTGCATTCTTGAGGATCGACGTCGATTTTCAGGCGATCGGGCATTCGATACACTTGTGGTTTCAATTAGGATAAGCGATCACACGTACGTACGTGTGACACGATTCGAAGGAGATATCACGTGATTTTTTTTCCTTTTTTCTTTTCTTTTTTTCTTACCTTTTTTTTCTTCTTTTACAGAGAGAGAGAAAGAGAGAGAGAGAGAGAGAGAGAGACCTATTTGTCGATTGAACCGCGACGAGCACTCGCAATTATACGGTCTGCCGTTCGAAAACGAGTTGCCAGTTCGTTCACCGCGCACCGGCACTCTATGGCCCTCTATTTCCTCTCCTTGGACGTCTCTGTCTTACGCGCCTGCCGAATGCCAAGCCAACGAGTACTTAACATACTGCTCTCGATACATTTTTAGGCGCGCTGCTCTCGAACGTTATTTTACGACGAGATGATGGTGGTAAAGGGGGCGTGCGGGCAGCATGCGCCAGCCACGCGGCGTTTCTCGACCCTTGTTCCACGGATGGATCGGAAATCGATGGAATTTTTTTTCGCTTGCAGGGAGCAATTTTGCCTTGGAAAAGATGGACGGACGGACGGATGACTTTTTTCGATCGAACGATCGAAAGTGAATGGATGCTGCCTTCGCCAATTAATAATAAGAAGAGATTTTAAACCGCCATCATTGAGAAACTTAATATATGTATATATTTTTGTATTTATTTAAGAATGTATGTATGTATCTAATTGTATAAATAAATTTAATTAAAGAAATAAAACGATTGTTTCCCTTTTTTTTTTAGAATCCCCATTTTCCAAATCCCTTCTTTCCCTTCTATCATTCTATCATTATATTTTCTGAAGGGTTTTCGAAATTGAAAAAAAGAAAGATTATCTGCCAACAGGGCGTGGCTGCAAGCAAGGAAGGAAGAGAACGAAAAAAAGAAGAATCCTTCACCAAGGATTTACGGGGTGGCGCAATTAGACGGATTAAAAGCGCGAGGGATAAATAAAATCGGTGGAGGAAGGTCGATGTCGCGGGAGGGGAGGAGTGCGTGGTGTACAAGGCAGAGCGTAGAAGCGTTCCAGGGTGCAACGACCGCGCCAGTCCGCGGATTCCGAGCAACCAACTCTTCGGCACGAGGAGTTTTCGTGCTGATCCACGTGCGAATTGCGCGAACGGAGAGCCTCTCGTCTCTCTCTTTGTGAATAGGTTTTTAGGTTTTTTTTTAATAAGTAGAATCAGCGTTCGAAATCGTGTAACTCTTTCTCGCTTTCGATTGGTAAAAACTTATTTGTTATTTGTTTCGTTTTGAGAAGAAGTCAAGAGTTATTAGTTAAACATTTTCCATTCTCTCTCTCTCTCTCTCTCTCTCTATATATATATATATATATATATATATATATATATGAATAAGTTTTATTCAACTTTAGATTTGTTATATTCGAAATGAATTTGCAGATTTGATAAAATACGATAGAAAGATCGAAAAGGGAAAGGTATACATTTGAATCATTTCAAATTTCCATTTCATTCTTTCCAGTCCTTTTTTTTATTTCTTTTTGCGATATTGAAATATATAGGAGGGAGAGAGAGAGAAAGAGAGAGGTTTAATAAAATAAAAATTCCTTTTTTTTATTTCTTTTTGCGATATTGAAATATATAGGAGGGAGAGAGAGAGAGAGAGAGAGAGGTTTAATAAAATAAAAATTCGTTGTATTTATCTTATCTCGCAAGACACTTTACTTGGGCGCAAACTGTTTACACGAACTCCGTATATTCTTCGTCCATCTATATTTTCGATTTGATTTATCTGAGTGACCCGAAAGGAGGAGGTCTCTTTTCACTGGTCGCCAGTCGTCCGGAAATTGGACCACGGTAACGACACGGAATTTCTCGCGTAGTATCGCGAGCGTAATCGCGAGGAGGCGCGTGACGCTTGGCAGCTTGGATTCGAACGCGAGCGAAACCGTGTCGGTCGTTGAACCTGACGGCTCCAACGCGATGTAAACTACGCTTCCATCCATTACGCTTCCACGGTGAGAGTCCTCTCTTCCCGTATCTCTCTATCTCTTATTCGACTTCCCTCTTTCCTTTCGTCCCTTTTCTTCTTCCTTTTTTTTTTCTTTCCCTTTATTTTCCTTCCTCTTTTCCTTAGCTTCTCATCTTTCCCTTTTCTCTCTTTCTCCTTTCTTTGTTTCATGTACATCTCGTGCTTCGCGATGAGAATCTTCTTCGATATATCTCTTGCTCTTTTCTCATTTTTTCTTTCTCTCCTCTGTTTCTTTTACAATTTTTTTGCCTTTTTCCCTTTCTCTCTCGTTTTTGTTCTTCCTTCTTTTTCGTCTCGAATATGCGTGCTTCGCGACGAGAGCCCTCTCTTTCTGTATCTTTCCGTCCTTTATTTGTTTCTTTCTTTGCTTTTTTAAAAATTTTTTTCCTTATCCTCTTTCCCGTTTCTTTTTCCTTGCTTCTCCCTTTCAATTTTTCTTTTCCTCTCGCGTCTTTTCACTCCTTCTCAGTCTTTTATCTTTTTTCTTTCTTTTTCTTCTTCGCCTTTCATTTCTTTATTTTATCTCTAGCTTCATTTTTTATCGTGAATTTCATTCGAACAGAGTCGACACATCCCACGTGTATAACTCGTATGTCGTAATGTTTGCAGGGAAAAAAATCATGGTAAATCTAGTTCATGCTTCTTCTCGTTTCGTCCTTTTTTTTTCCCTTTTTGGTGTATTTGTTGGTTATCTAAGTATCCGTATCTTCGAAACATTCGATAAATATATAATGTAAAAAGTAAAAATTCCGATTCACGGATTCCAATATATAAGCAGCAGTAATGAAGACTCCAGGATCAGAATCGCAATTCGAAACGCGAAAGCGAAGCAAAGCTCCATCGTGGCTACATTTCGGGGTGACGAAAATATACCAGTTAAGGAGCACGGTCAACGACCCTACGAGGCTTCCTCCATAGCGCTCTCCGCGATCTGTTTCCGGGAACCGAGGACGATTAATAAAACGATAGACGATAAAATATACCATATTCTCGATAATTTTTCCAGTCGTAAATTGTGCTACAAGAAAGAAAGATTAATGCCCATGATTATCTCTTACCCTGTTCAACTTGTTCTTGTATTATACGAAGTATTTTGAAATCAAATAATTACATCAATCTTTTGATAATTTCTATCTTATTACTTACTTAATTTAATGAATTAAAATTAATGAATAATTAAATTTAATGAATAAAAATTAGATCAATAATATTTAATCAGATACTGAATATATTTTAAACACTTTTGTTAGTTCCAGAATTATAATGAACAACGAGAAACAATCAATAATAAAAAAGATGGATGCCTTCACTTTAAAAGGTACGTATAAAAAAGGTAAGTCTTACTAGAATTAAGAAAACTGTTGAAAAAACACATTAAAAAATACAAAAAAGGGAAAGGTAAGTATATGCTGTGGTAAAGGTAAGTATAAGGTAAGTATACGAAAGGTAAGTATTTAACAGATAAGTAGATTCTTCCAAAATTGTTACATAATGAAACATTTCACGTGCCACCTCCTGATAGTTCATATTCTCCTAATGAAAAGTCGAAATTTTGGGCAAAAGTTTTCTAAGGAACGAGTTCCTCGAAAATTTCACGTGCCACCTCCTTATGGTTCATATTCTCCTAATGAAAAGTCGAAATTTTGGGCAAAAATTTTCTAAGGAACGAATTCCTCGAAAATTTCGCGTGCCACCTCCTTATGGTTCATATTCTCCTAATGAAAAGTCGAAATTTTGGGCAAAAATTTTCTAAGGAACGAATTCTTCAAAAATTTCACGTGCCACCTCCTGATGGTTTATATTCTCCTAATGAAAAGTCGAAATTTTGGGCAAAAATTTTCTAAGGAACGAATTCTTCAAAAATTTCACGTGCCACCTCCTGATGGTTTATATTCTCCTAATGAAAAGTCGAAATTTTGGGCAAAAATTTTCTAAGGAACGAATTCTTCAAAAATTTCACGTGCCACCTCCTGATGGTTTATATTCTCCTAATGAAAAGTCGAAATTTTGGGCAAAAATTTTCTAAGGAACGAATTCCTCGAAAATTTCACGTGCCACCTCCTTATGGTTTATATTCTCCTAATGAAAAGTCGAAATTTTGGGCAAAAATTTTCTAAGGAACGAATTCCTCGAAAATTTCACGTGCCACCTCCTTATGGTTTATATTCTCCTAATGAAAAGTCGAAATTTTGGGCAAAAATTTTCTAAGGAACGAATTCCTCGAAAATTTCACGTGCCACCTCCTTATGGTTTATATTCTCCTAATGAAAAGTCGAAATTTTGGGCAAAAATTTTCTAAGGAATGTATTCCTCGAAAATTTCGTGTGCCACCTCCTGATGATTTCTATTTTCCTAATCAAAATTTCGAAATTTTGATAAAAATGCTTATACTGAAAGGTATATGTGATATCGTATTTTGCGAATTTCGAATATTTATTCATTTAAGAAAAATTTTGCATGTATATGAAATTGTACAAAGTATATATAATATGCAAATGAATTGCATCTATATAGTATTAAATTATTAATTAAACGTGAAATCGAACATTAGTAATTTGTATATTCTTTTGACCATGATCATTCCGACCCGTATTAAAATTCATCAATACGATCATTAAATCTTATTTTAATTACTTCGTATCCACGCGATCGTTTCATGATCATTACTTTCATTTACATGATTTTAATGAACAGCTGTGATTGCATCGATAAGTCAGTTACATTCTACAATCAGGTCTTGAAATGATTTCAATGCACATAACCCTCGAAAATTAAATATTATACCAAATGGTTATCGAATTACGCTTCTTTCGGTTAACCCTTTTTATACCTTTTTCCTTTTTAGTTCGAGGTCATGGGTTCCGTTTGACCTTGAATATTCCACGATGAAACGATCGCCATTGTTGGCCACCATTGTTCAATTTCCACGAAATTCCGTTGGAATAAAACGGACGTATTATTCTGTGCATTCCATTCCTTTTAATACCAAAAAATGTCGATCATATTGAATATTTTATTTAATTTTATTTTCTAGATAATCAAAAGAGGTAGGAAAGATAAGATACAAAAATTGTGGAAGGAAACTTTTATTTTATTAAAAAAAATATTTACATTAAAATAATTAAGTTACAAAGTTAACTTATGTACTTATTTCTACTTATAATTACTATTTATTTGTAATATACAAGTACTACTTATTATTACTATTTACATACTATCACTAGTACTAACTTATACTTAATTAGTTTTATATAACTTCTTTTCCTGTTAAAAGTAAAATTTTTTTAAAATATTAATAAAATATAATGAAGTAATAAGTAAGTATAATAAATTAATTAATTTTACTTTTAACAAGAAAAGAATTACAAATAAAGATTACATAAAAGTTACAATTTTTTTTCAATTTTCCATTCTTCGTTTGAACCAATATATTTTGAACAATCTTCTTCAAAAGAAGAATGATCCAATATTCTCATTAATATTTCCATAACATTTCGCTTCCTTCCTCGAATGCTCCCAATTCTCTGCCTTGATCACATCTTCCTGGTATCATTCCAATTCATCATCATTACGTCATCCTTAACCGACGTAACCTTTCCAAATGAAACGAATAAAGGACCCTCTCTTCAGGAAACGATGTTCAACCGTGCTAATTACGCTTCAGACAATCATCCCATAATACATCAAGTTACAGTGGCCTTGATATGGTCGTGAAGTCGGTCAGGCATGCTTAAACATTTCAAAGATTAGATTAGAAAAATTTCGAATAAATGTTCTTGACGATTAATGTTACCATTTTTCAATTTATAAATGAAAAAATTCATAAGAAACAAACGTATATATTTTCTAAAAAATTTTCACTCGGGCTGAAATTAATTTGCTGAAAATTTTTAATAAATATTATTTTCTTAACCTGCAATTATAATATTAATAATATTAAAAAATATGATAATAGTTTTCAAATCGATATAATTTATTTCTATCCATTTATTCATGTAATTTTATTTCCTCTTTTTTTTTTTTTTTTACTTCAAAAGATTTTATTCGAATTCGAGTTCTTCACAACGGACTCTGACACATTTGAACGTGAAATGCAAATGGGCTGAGGCTTGGCCACTTTTCTGACACTTTGTGAGCTGGGTTCAACGCTCTCCTTTATTTATGCTCGTGAATGAAGAGCGAGTGGGTAAATGCGAGTGTCGAAGGTGAGGCGTATCACTTTTCAGGTTTCTTTTCTTCCTGAACTTTTCTCCAACCGAAATATTCGATACCTAAAAACTCCAAAGAACAGCGACATAATAATCTTTAAATTTCTTTAAAAAAGAATTTAAATTATCGAAAAATTGAATTGAATCAAAATGGATCCAACAGAGCAGAATACGATAATATCATTAAAAACAATATCTTAAATGTTATAAAATATTTTCAATCTATTACATTCAATGATTTATAATTTCGTATCAAGCTTAAGAATAGTAAAGTTTCATAGAGATCGAATAATTAATAGATATCTAGTCTGTCCAACTTCTTATCGAAATAGTTCGGTAAGAATAGTAGGAACGTGAATTTTTGATGAGACATTTATAATCGATCCGATTAAAAATGTCTCACACAGGAATTATCCTTGATTTGAAAGGAAACGTATCGAGAAAAACGTTCGAATCGAATATCTCGCTGATCTTAAAATTAAAAGTTCGACTTAAAATCCCATTTTCTAATTACATTTATTACATCCCTCCCCAAACGAAGAGCTAATAAAATAAGAAAACGTAAATCTCTCTTCACTTTGCCCCCTTCCCGTGGTTAAACACAACAACAACAAATTTTTTTAATTTTTAATTTTTAAAATTGAAAAAAATCAATATCGGCCGATCGTTGAAACTGTTCCCGCCCGAACAGTTTATCTTCGCCTGGCCGCATAGTTGTACGAGCCGTGCGGCGATAATTAAAGCGGCGGCGCGGAGATAGTGCGCCGGGGGCGTAATTCTATCGGGCGTTTCGCTAAAACGATAAGAGGGCCATGGGATCGGGCGGAGGGCGCCGAGGAGGGGAGTTAAGCGACCCTGAAAGTTCAAGAACGCCGGGTGAACGGCCGAGCGACGGCGATTTCGAACCCTTCGCGGTTCACCGCCGCTCCTTCCGTCGTTTCGAATGGAAGAAACTCGGAGTCAGCTGTCCGAGCCAACAAACCCTTAATAACGAGATTTTATAGTTTTTCTATAACGCGGTTACAACATCAAAAAGTAAAGTGTAAGTACAACTCTTTGCCGAAAATTATTTATTATTTTTCCAAGAAAAGTTTGAGTGATTAGCAAGGGTTGATTTTTCATCCCTTATTTTTATCGAGTTTTACTGAAAGAAAGAATTGTTATTGGTTCATAGAAGTGTAAAAATAAAATTATCGAATTATTTTTTAATGTATAATCGTTTCAAAAAATTCAATTATCTGATATGATTTAAGTTATCCAACATATGCATCGTTGGGAAAACGTAGATACAATGCGCACGAATGCGAATTGTCGAAAATGATAGATAGGAATATATGATTATTCAATTGTACAATTATATCAATTAGCCAAGCGTAGCACGATCTTTTCGACAATTATGGGGCCATCACGATGCCGGTCACGAACGATTCGCGAACAAAGCGAGGTGGACACGAGGCGCGCACGAGGTCTCCTCTCGAAGACACATTTTTCTCCCTCGATGGCCGAGCATCGTCCTTGATCTAACAGTAATCGCTCACGAGCGCTTCCACCGACCGATGCCTCGAAAATTCGTATCGTTTTTCTTTCCCCCCTCGGTTTCGTTCCACTCCCAGATAAAATCTGACCCAGATGCCGTTCACTGAACCCCCACGCGAACCCATAATCTCCATTGTCGCGTATCGTTGATAACGTGGCCCGATATTATCCGCTTCCGATATTTCGTTTTTATTTCTTTACTTTTTTTATTTATTTTTATTTTTTTCTTTGGTCGTGCCTTGGTCGTTCGTAATCTCGACAATAATGAAATTAAATTTGTAACGTTGGTGTGTAAGAGTTTTTTTGTTGATTAAAGTTCACTTTGCTTTTATATATATATATGTGTGTTGTTCTTGTATCGAGATTGTTGGATACTTGATGAGAGATTTCGATATTCTTTATATTTTCCAAGTAAAAATTAATAATATATATTTCTTCTGTATTATATTCAGGAGACTCGCGTGTCACTTACGAGCATTGAGTATTCTTTCAATTCTAATGAAAAATTTATTGTTCTTTGTAAAATTACTGCTATAATATAAAGGACGAAGGAATTTTTAGGAAATTTGATTCTTAAATTATTAAATTAATTTGTACAAATGTGGATGAATAGAAGGATTAAATAGATTTTAATTTGTATCTTATATTTTACATATTGGAAATATATACGTTACGTAAGGTGTGGAATACAAATTAAAGTTATTCAACGTCAATAATTACGAAGTGATTATATAGGCGTGATAAGAAACGAGCGAGAAACGAGTTTGATTGCGTTTATTTTCAGAAAATGCGTCGGTGTTAAGTTTCTTGGAAGGGAATCTATGACAATGCAGATTCTCGCGAAAACTGGTACACGCGATTTAGAAAACGAGTATCGATTCCGCGATATTGATGTTAATACGAATACCAACCACCAGGCACGAAATTATTCCTTTCCACGCAAGAACGAAGGCAAGAGTTCTCTCTACTAACGAGGTCTTTACTTTCTTACGATTCTATTTTTATCGACTCGATTATCCTTTTTTCCTTTCCGAAAAAAATTACTTTAAAATAAAATATCAAAGTCCACTACAACAAACATCTCTCACCTCTCGTCAAAATCATTTCATTCTTTAAAGATAAAAATAAAAAAAAAAAAAAAATCTGAAAACATCAAAAAAAAAGAGGGAACAAAAACAACATAGCAATTCAAAAAACTCATTTTCCTCTCGCCATCGAAATTCCTCTCGGAAATAAAAGAATAAAAAGTATCCGTAAGCTTCGAAAGCAAGCAAGCAAGCAAACAAGCAAGGTTCAACGAACCGTCTCCTCATCCTATCAGACACGTCGCTGTGTCCAAAGCGAACCGAAATAGAGAGAGAGAGAGAGAAAGAGAGATAGAATCGGAATAAAATCCCATCGATCCAACGCCTGAAAGCGTTTCCTAAATACAGCGGCGGGCGAATAAATAGCACTTGGTGCAACCTCGTGCGATCGGCTGTGCTCGATAATTATGTCATTTCTGGAATTCCCGGCTCGTATCCGGAGAAACTGGAGCAACGACCTTCGAATTCGGCCCGGTCAACCGGGGTTCGTGAACCCTGAAAAGAGCTGGCAGGCCCCAGGGATAGATAGAGTACAGTTACGCTCTTCTCTTCCTCCACCTGCCTTCTTCCTCTTTCCTCCTCGCCCCCTCCTTCCTCCATCTCCCTCTCCTTCGCCGCTCTCCTCTCTCTCTCTCTCTCTCTCTCTCTCTCTCTCTCTCCACCGCGAGGCTTCGATCCCCTTCCCCCCCCCCTCCCATCCCGCTCCGCTATCGCTTCGTTCACTCTTTTCTCCGCGTTTCCTTCTCGTCATCCTTCTCCTCTTCCCGACAATGGCCACGACCGCACTCCCGCGCTGCCGCCGCCGCCGCTGCTGGCCGAGCAGAAGGAAATACCGTATGGTCACCTCGTCACCGTGGCGCGAAGGAAATCCCTCCGGTTCGACGACCTGGCAAAGGTGACTCCGATTGTCTGGAAAGCGGCGGCCTCGCCGCCGGGGAACTCGTTCCATCGATCCAAGTGGCCTGTTCCACTCCCCTTTGCCTTTCCTCCCCTCTCCCCCCTTCCTCTCTTTCTATTCTATTCTATTCCATTCTATTTTTAATTCTTCTTTCCCCATTTTGACATTGGACCCCTCCCCCCTCCCCTTAACTTTCGACTCCTCCTTTGATCCAGCTTTGTCGAGGATATTTTCTATCGATCGATCGATTCATTTTTGGATGTTCGATGGATATTCGAATATTTGAATATTTAGGAAATCAGTTTTGAAAGGTTGTTTTATTAATCAGGTCGCGCGATCCTCTCACTGAATGGTGAACTAAAGGGAAATTGTTCCTTGATTAATCTCTATCTAATTATCTTTGAAGAAGAGGAGCCAATGAAAAATATCAGAAAGGAAAATATAACATCTTAATCTACTAAATCAAACCTACTACTAAACCTCGCTCTAATTACTCTAATTTACATTCCACATCCAAGCTACTTTGAAAGCGTACCGACGACTACTTTTCGGAAGAAAGGTAAAAGGAAAAAAAGAAGAAAAAAAAAGAGAAAGGGGAGAGAAAGAATTCGTAAAATACATCCTAAAATACCGAGTGATACAACTCTCGCTAATTACTCCGCACCCTTCAAAACAAATTACCTATCTAAAGAAAAGCCGCGGTGGAGCCGATGACACGTACCAAGAGCGAGATAAAGAAAGAAAGAAAGAAAAAAAGAGGGGAAAAAGAAGGGGAAGGGGAAGGAGAGGCAACGAGAATTCCTCGGTGCGGTAAACGAACGGGAAGAGTACGAAAGGTCGACGACCGGTCTGTGGTCAGCGGGGACGGGCGTGGAGATCGAGGTGGATGGCGGAAAGGCGAGAGGAAGAAGGCGTTTACCCGTAATGACACGCGAAACTTGCGAGCGGCACGGGTGTACAAGCGGGAAACGTGAGAAATTCTTACGTAAAGAGGTGGTTCGAGGTAAGTGGGTCGCTGATTCAGACTAGTCGGGGCCACTCCGTGGCTGATATCAACGGGTTTTAACGGGATCGTGAGTAATCGACTCTTGGCCGTCAAGGTGCAGCCCGCCAATTCGAATCGAGGAAGACCCTTCCGATATGTGTGTGTGTGTGTGTGTGTGTGTCTGTGTGCGTGCGTGTGATTCACTTCGTCACTTCGTGGATGAAGAGTGTAATAGTTTGATGGATGAAATCGTTAACCGTTTTTGGTTATTGCGAGTGAGGACATATCTCGTGGAATGATGGAATCTTACTTATCGATCGAGTTGAAACAACATTCGGAAAATAATTTATTTAATTCTTAACTCGTTGAAAGGATTGAAACATCTTTATCTCTTTTTCTTTTATTTTTTTTTTTTCCTTTTTTGTCGTTGCACGCGTTGTATTCGAATTTTTCTTTTTCATTTTTTTTTTTGCTATCGTAATCGTGGCTTTTGCGATCGCCCTGCCAAAAAACTTTCGAAAACGTGTCATTCGCGTGATCGAAAGCACGCGTTGAATAGAATATAGCCGAGCGTTTTCACTCTTTTTTTTCCTTTTTCCTTTTTTTTTTTTTTTTTGCTTTCACTCTCGTGGACGTGTCGTTGCTCGACGATAACCATGGTCGTTGACATTCTATCGAGAAAAGAGAGGACGTGATTTCGACAAGATCCTGGACTTTTATCGAAAGATCTTAATTGAATCACACATTGCTTTCGAGGATTGTTACATCTGCTTCTGATTCAATTCGAGTTATTTTATATTTAATTCATCCTGTTTAATCGTTTAATTGTTTATTATACGATTTTGTATTATTATATTTTAATTATGGTTTAAAAAGAATCTTCATTGTATTAAATCGAACAAGTAGGATCAAAGAGTTACTATTCTCATTGAAGTATAGTACATTTCTTTCACATTGTCGAATAAAATTAACATTCCAAAAGCAAAGCTTAAACTTTTATCACTTTTCCTTTATATAATAAAATTAAATATAATTTAACTCACATCATCAATGTGGGCCAATTTATCTATAGAAGAAATCTATAAAAAGAATATTTATATTTATCAAAGATACTCTACTTCTATATTATACAATCCTTCGTTAGAATGAAATAATCTAAAACCTCGTTCAACGCGAAAATAATAATTCAAAGAAGGAACTTTTGTCGTAAATTCATTAATTTCATTTAAACCATCGACGATCCTTTTCACCTCCAGTAAAAAAAGAAAAAAAGTTAATATTAATTTCAATATAAGGAAATATCAATTTTAATTTACTTATCTTGTTGAAATTGAAAAACGACAGCTTTCAAAGGAACGGCATGCAACACAAAAGTACATAATTACAGAGAAAAAGGAGCTGTTGGGAGAAGAGATCGTTAATTGTGGAAAGTAGCGATTTTCCTTTCTATCTCTCTTTTCCTCGCGGCGGCGCTGCGGTCGACGACCTTTTTAACCCGGTTCCACGCGCTTTAATGGCGCTTTCTTTCGTGCCACGCTCCCATTTCACTCTCACGCTTTTCCATTTATTTCTTTCTTTTTTTTTTTTTTTCCTTTCCCCCCCCCTTTTTTTTCTCGCTTTAAACCTTTCCTCTTGTACGAGAGACGTGTACGCGCGTGCGAGTGTAAAATGAATGGGAAATAACAGCTTTTTCAAAGAGACCTTTTTCCGGGTTCCTCTCCGTTCCCTTAAAGCTTCGTTGCTTTTCCATTTCTTTTTCTTTCAACTTTTTGATTCTCCTTCGCTTTTTTTACATTTCTCTTGCGTTAGAAGAGAATGTTTGATTTTTACAATTGTTGAAAATAATTTTAATTAATTCGATCATTTCCTACGATTTCTCATTATTCTATTTTAATTCCAATATATAAATGCACAAATTTATTGTAAAAAACAATCGACTATCGACTGAAATATAACTTATTCACTACGTATAACATAATAAACGTAATTAGTCCAATTTCTTGATCTATAAATTAATTTCGTAATATTTCAAACCTCTAAAAAGAAAAGAATAAATTTTTATCAAATATCAAAATGTGTAAAATAATATAACTTCTTATTTTTATTTAATTTATGTATATAAAATTATCGTAAAATGTTATAACGTTCTCGTACTTACACAAGTGCAGGGAGAAACCTTGAAAATTGATGAAATGAGGAGAAAAAAGAAGGATTGCACACATGCATACGCGTGATGACATACTGACACGAAATTGAAACGTGAGGGGGGAAGCAGGAACGATAGGAACGAAGGTGCGTTGTGAATCGATCGACCGATAATCCACCGATAGAATGGCCTCGTTCCTAACCGATCCTCCAGTTAATAACGCGAGACCACCCTACACGTTCTGTCCGCGGCTAAATATTTGATCTGTTAGGCCGACGATAACCCTTATCGCGATTCACACGATAGCCAAGCTGGTTTCCCACCAGGATAAACACGGAATAGAACCGAGTGCCCCTGGAAACTTTCGTTTCGCTTGAATTCGTTTCTTTTTTTGAATTCTAATTTTAATAATTATTTCGTACGACGATTGAATAACGTAAGAATTGTTGAAGTTGTTTTCCTCTTAATCGAAAAATCGAATTCCTCTGAATTTTTTTTCTTTTTTATTATCGCTTAATAAAATTCCTTAAACAAATATTTGATTGTACGAACGAAAGTTTGTATAAGTTTGAAGCGAAGGTTTCAATGTAAATATCTCAAGTTTTTCAGAATATAAATAAAATCGTCTGATAAAAATGCAAAAACTGTGCTTGTTCGAAGGATTGAGAAGTTAAGCAGTTCAACAATTTAAAAAGATAGAATCATTATAATGTTTCAAGCTAATTGTAATTGAATAATGGATTTGGATCAATAATTATAATTTGTTTTTAATTGAAGAGGAATACAGAGTTTGTGAAATAAGGAAGGTTTGAGGAAATGGTAGAAAGGAATGATTTCTTGTCACAAAAGAAGAATAATGAAGGGAATGTATGCAGGATAAAATAAATTGAAATAAATTGAATGATCGGTGGCCACTTTCATTATGAATCATTAAGTTTGTTGATAATGCAAATATATCAGTCATATCATTTTCAAAATATTATTCATCAATCCGTTTATTTCTTGTTTGAAAGTTTAGCTACGAGTTCAATACCGATTCGATTTTAAATATATTTATATTGTTAAATTGTGCAAAACGTTTTAATCCTAAAACCGATACTTCCAATTTATCTGGCAATTTCTGCTCTTCTATAAAAATTCAATTTCAAGCATTTATCGTTCATAACGATGAATCTGTTAACAGTAATTTTTTTAAATTTTTAATTCACTCCTGAAATTCAATGTTTGGATAATTGATTTAATAATGAAAATGTTTGTAAAAAATTAAATAAAAGTAATAATTTTGAAATTATCCTTTATACCTTTGAAGAGGGAAGAAAGAAAGAATGGAAACTCTTTGTAAATATTTGTCTTGTCCTCGGTTTCCTTACGATTGCACCCTTAAGCAACCCTTTTCGTTCTGAAATTAACGCTTGATCGATCAATCTTTCAATAATAAGGATGGAATCTATTTTAATGTAAATCATTTCTAGCATAAAAGTTTTATAAAATTCGATTCGATCAAGTATAGTTAATTTTTTTAATGAACATTTTAATCAGATGAAAAGAGGATAAGAAAATAAAAGGAGTTTAACTCATTAACTCACTTGCGCCATCTAGCAGTATCATAGATATATTGAAAAGTTTCTTTCTTTCTTATATTTAGATTTATATTTAGATTTTATTTCTTGAAAACTTGCTAAGATTAATGTTATCTGAAAATAAGTAAGTACAAATTAATTTGATTAAAGTGAAACATAAGGAAAAATTTGTAAAAAAAAAGAAAACTTTAAGTTTTGCAAAATATATTCTTAAATTACAAAAACTGTTTGTAGAATAATCAGAAAGAAAGAGTGTTTGTGAGAATTATATTTTTCAGTCGATATGATAATGAATGCTATCAAACTATCACAATATAATTCATTTTTAAATTTTTTATTTAAAAAAAAAGAATCTATCGTAGTAGAACCATGATCTTTGACTGTCGATCGAACGTAACAGGTATGCTAATACGATTGCTACTTGAAAGGATGACCGATTCCGCGTTGACTGGCTGCTTCATAAAGTAAAGAGAGTTAAGAGGAGAGAAGAGGGCCGGCCTTGAGCCGACAAAGAGCAAACACTCATTATCAGCGGCGAGCAATGTCAAGCAATTTTCTCTCCTCTCACTTTCCGTTCGATGGAGTCTAGGCTGCTCCTCTGTGCGGCTACACGAGTTCTCTTGTGTTTACATGAAGAGGGAGAGAGGAGAGAGGAGAAGAGAGTAAGAAAAGAGGTCGTCTTTCGCCTCACGTTCCCGACAGACCTCCGAGAGTTGCACTTTTTTCCGCGAATTTTTCCGCAGTTGCGTGATTGGAAATGATGGTCGGGCCTTGAATGATGAGTAAAGATACATTGATGATATTATGAGTAATATTTTGCTATAAATGATCTCAGGTGATAAATATGAAATATCGCTTCACTTTCCAACGACTTTGAACAACTTGAACGTATGTTTGAATTAGTTTGAACAGGTTTGAACATTTTTATGCAACGTTTTGATCGTTACTTGTAATTTGAAAAGACTTTGGGCAATAGTTTATACGATTTTGAATAGCTTTGAATAACTTGCGATAAGTTTGAACGAGTTTGGATCGGTTTGAATAGTTTTCTGCAACGTTTTAATTAACTTTTAAATGTTGCTTGTAATTTGGAATAAGTTTGGATGAGTTGGAGAAAAAGGGAATCTTATATGATTATTGCTTGTAATTTGGAATAAAGTTTGAATTCAATTTATATAATTTAAGATAAATTTGGTTAATTATAGATCGGTATAGGTCATTCTGGATAACCTTGAGTATCTTCGAAAATATTTAGAATATTTTCGATAACCTTGGGATAATTTTAGATAACTCGAAACAGGTTTAAATAAATTTTTGGATAATTAATATTGGATAGATAATTATGAATCGGTTCGATTCGCTTTGAATCATAATTTTGAACAATTTGAACATTAGGATCGAATAATTATTTTTGAATAATCGAAACGAATAAGAGTTGATAGAAATTGTATCATAATTATTATATGAAGATACAAGGAAATAGAAGGCGATGACAAATTGATCGATCTAATATCCCAGATCAATTTTTTACATTACTCTATAAATATTATATTTCCTTTTCAAAAAATTATCCAATAATATCGAAAATTGGTAAATTTTTTAAAATAAATATAAAAATAATCATCGAAAAAAAATCCAAAAAGAAAGAAAGAAACAAAATGATAGATCAAACAATTTTACTCAAATATCTAATCTAACCTAATCATCTGCTTCCACGTAATGACAAATCTTTATTTCGTATAAATATAGAATAACGAGGAATTAACGAATCACCGATTACTTTCTTTTTAGAAACGGTTTGTTGTAAGTTGAATTCGATGGAAATTCGATTTGCACGTGTGCGAAACAGAGAACGATAGTTTGTCGTTTCGAATCGCGCGACAAATACTCGCCAACCGTGAAATCGATCGAACGAGAGCCGATAATGTTTTGCGATAATTCCGATTGCCTTATCGCCGCTCTGTCCTTGATCATCGTCGGCTTTCCAATTCTTTTTTTTTTTTTCTTGGATAATGGTCGAACGATTGCACCAGAGGGATAAAGAAAAGTGGAAGTCGATTTGCGAAAGGAATGGAAAAGTTAAAAGTAAGAGAGAGAGAGAGAGAGAGATGTTCAAAGTAGATTCGATAATGGTGGAACGATTTGTGTTGGATGGTGACGAAGAAAAATGAAAGATTTTTTTTCACAACATTGCGAAGAAAGGGAAGGTTAAATGTGAAGGAGAAGTTGAGATTTTGTAAGTTTAAAAAGTTCAGGATAGGAAGTTTTACGAATGTGAAGGAATGGAAGGTTGAATACGAAAGAGAAGTTGGAAATAAATTCAACGATAGTGGGATTGAATTTTTCTTTTTTTTTTTTTTTTTCTTAATGGAGTTTGGAACGAATCCAAACAGGTTAAACTTCCTTTCTTTCAGGAAAGTTGAAAGTCAATCAAGCGAGGATAAAAACGAATTACTTTTAATGGAAAAGAGGCGAAACAACGATGAAACAATGAAGAGTATCCCTATGATTAAATTTGATCGCTTCACTTTTTTTTAATCTAAATTTACACCATTCTAATCTCCCTTATCATCTCTAAATAAAACAAATTCCTACAAATTCTTATTATATCTTATTAAAAAATCATCGATTTATCTATCCAATGCTGTGCAATTCCTTTTTCTTTTTTTTTTTTCCGAAAACGTTTCATCAAACGTTCATCATCCACGAGGAATCTCTCCTCACGAGGAATCAAGGATAAAATCGAAACGAATTCGTTCCCATTCGATATATGGAAAAACTGTTCGAAACTTTTTCCCGTGGAGCAATCTCACGAACAAGCGGTGAAAATTTGTCCTGTTCGTTGTACACGTGCCTCGGTATATGCCGCGATATCGCGAGCATATGGCGCTTATTTTCCTCTTTTATTGCCACGGCCGGCACGTGGGAAACGAGGGCGAATCGAAAGGTGGCGGAAACACCGCTTTTTTTTTACGCCTTGCTGGAAATCAACGAATATTTCGAGCGCCGCTCGTTTCCACGAGTTCAATTCGGAAATACGTAACGGATATCCGCGTTTCGCATTACAATCGCGTGCAATCGCGCTGTATTTCTCCTCCATACTTCTAAGATATACAACTTCTTCGAATCGTTAGAAATCGATCTATTAATATATAACGTTCGTTCGTTAAATAAATATCCAACAGGTAAAGTAAACTTCTTCTACACCTTTTTTTAAACGTCGACATTGGAATTAATTGTTCCAATTCCATTTCTCATTAGGAAAGGAAGCATTACGAATATACTATAACATCTCCTGTGATATCATTTCGAAGTGAAAACACTCTAATAAATTGTTAAAATTATTATTTATAATATAATATATATCATTATAAATATTTCGCATACTTCGAATTCTTGCCGTCAATGATCCAAGAGAAAATGTACTCATGTCGGAACAATTTCTCTACGGACAATGTGACGTGATCCGTTTGTTCGTTAAATAAATATCCAACAGGTAAAGTAAACTTCTTCTACACCTTTTTTTAAACGTCGACATTGGAATTAATTGTTCCAATTCCATTTCTCATTGAAAGCATCACGAATATACTATAACATCTCCTGTGATATCATTTCGAAGTGAAAACACTCTAATAAATTGTTAAAATTATTTATAATATAATATATATTACTTATAATATAATATATAATAATATATAAATATTTCGCATACTTTGAATTCTTGCCGTCAATGATCCAAGAGAAAATGTACTCGTATCGGAACAATTTCTCTACGGACAATGTGACGTGATCCGTTCGACGTCTTCCCACCAGATCCATCGGATTAACATTTCTAACGAGGCCAAGCGCGGCAGGCTGCCACCACCACGGAGCGACGAAGCTTCGCTCGAGCGCGTGCAAAATATCGCAAGGATATCGCGCCGTTCCATCCCGCGTCGTTTCTTTCCGCGATCCTCGCCGATCGATCGAAGGCCTTCGCGCGAGTTTTTCGCACCCTTGGCTCCCCTCGCACCAACCACTCGGCCGGCACACTTTTACCCGCGTAACCCTGATCGCGATATTCCATTGCAGGTTACCTCAACATTCTATCTGCTCGGTCTAGATCGGTCAGCCGGATCGAGAACGATTAGAGCGCCCTCCCTTTATTGTCCTTGCAGATCGCGGGATCGTGTCCCCGATTAAATCGAATCGACGAAACGATACCCCGCATCTTTAACATCGGTGTAATCCGATGCTCCGTCTACTTCGCGCTCCATTTTCTTTTTCTACTTTTTTTATTTATTCTTTTTTCCCCAGAGAATTTCTCATCCCATGAGGGATGGACGATAAGGGATACGGGCGCGTGATAGATGGTTCGCGCGTGAGGATCGAGAGGAATGGGTTTATGGGTTTGGAGAGGATGGAATTGGACGGATTATGGGATCGAGTTAGAATATTATTTAAGATTGGAAATGGATAACGCGATGTTAAATTTTTATCATAGCGAAATCTTGATTTCAAAAAATTGGTAAAGTTTTCAATTGTTGTAAGATATTTTTGCTTCTTCGTTTTTCAATTACAACAGTATTTTTATTTTCGTTGGTAAGTAACAATCTGTTGATTTAAATTCAAGTTAAATTGAGAAAATCAATTTATTCGAAGGATTCTAGTTGTATAGTTATTTTCTCTCGAAAAATTTCAATAATAAATTTTTCTCTGTGAATACTCTTTCTCTTCGTTTTCTATACTATAAAAAAGTGGAGAAAAGAGAAGGAAGGAGAACGATGTTCGATTAAACGATCATCGCCGCTTATATATTTATGTATTATACGTCTTCGTAGTGTGTAATACATTACGTCGAGACACCACGTCTTCTGCGTAGACGACGTTCTGGAACCAGGTTCAATCGAGTGTCAAGGTTATGTTGTTATATTTTTACATCCAGAAGAATACGGGAATTTCGAATCTGATTATAAGAGGAAAAATATCGCAAGATTTTAAACGCTTGTAGAATAGTATTGCCATAAATTTATTGCTGCGAACAAATTTTGGGTGAGACAATTTTTTAAAAATCTTAGAGCGACGATTAACTTTTGTACGAGACGAGTTGTTACGTAAATCTTTCGAAATTTGAAAATCGAAAATCTTGATTGGAAAATAAAGGTTGAACGATTGATGCAAAAATATTTCTCATCGATATAACTCCCTTACGTAACGATGACTTTAAATCAGTGCCAACAAATCAATTATCGAAAACACATAATCGATTCTCTCGATCGAGGACGCTGGATGAGCCATCGACGATGACGAAAAACTCTTTGTTTACGTTGATTCTGTTCGAATGAGTCGAAGAAAAAATCTTTCGTATATTGTTTTTACGTTTGAGAGAAGAACGCAGAATTATATTATTTAATTGTAAAAGTTTCTAATTCAATTTTTGAACATTGCATATTGCACGATATATTTTTTTCATTTTGTCAATCATTACAATAAATAGCAGTTTGAGAGAGTGTATGTCTGATCAAAGATGGTCCGCTTCTACTTAACCATCTGCATTTTCATTGTGATTTGATACTATGAGTTCTTTCTCACAGTTGTACAATGTATGAATAATTGATTAAATTAATAAAAAGTACAAGCTTGTTTGATTTTGAACACGTATCGATTAACAAAACATCTTTGATTCTTTTAATAGTATTTCTTTATTTTCTTTATTTAATGTCTTCTCTTTTTATTTATACAATTTTTATTTTCCATCTTATCTTCTCTTTCATTTTTAATTTTTCTTTCCCTTCTCTCTCCTCTGTACAATATTGCGGTCGACAATTGATAAAGAAAAGATTTCTCGATCGATGAAATAAGATTGTTATTGACGGACAGACTGTCTGTCATCTTCATCAGTTAAAATATATCACTATCAATATTTATCAATCGATCTCGAAAAAATTGCAATTTTCGCAATTCTCTCTCTCCATGTGAATAATCTCGTTGTTTTATTTGTTCCCGTTTTTTTATCGAACCGACGTTAAAATACGAAATGCTCGAACAGAGTTAGAGTTTCCAAATCGATTTGCGTAATCACGACGATATATAAATGTTTTATTTGAAAGGAGGAAAAAAAAGAAGAAGAAGAAGAAGAAGAAGAAGAAGAAAAAGTAAAAAGAAAAGAGTGAAGAACCAAGGTTACTTTTGCCCTGCCTTCCGTTTCAGTTTTATTTCCGCTGATTTTTAAATCACCTTTTGACATAATCCGTAGTTATCGACGACACGTGTCTCGAAATCGTATATAAATGAGCGTCCTTGGATATATAAATGCCAATGTTGCATAAAATATTTTTACCGCTTCGTAAAAAAAAACATTGTTTACCATTGAAAAAATATACATATATATATATACTAATATGTAAATGCAATGATTAAAACAAGAAAAATTTACGGTGAGGCAAAAAGAGCAAGCTTCTTTTATTCTTCTTATATCAAATACCTATAATATACCTATAATATTCCTCGAACGATTATAATTTTTCTCTTCCTCTTTTTAATCACTTGATAACGATAACCAAACTCCCTTCTTATTCCCTTGATATTTGTCATCTCACAAATCTCTCCTCGAATACTTCTTCTCGAATTTCTTCTTCGAGAATGTTTTTCAATTTGTAACCAAATTATTCATTATTATTATTCAAAATCAATAACATCGACATTCGTTGTCGACAAACCTCCCCTCTTCGGAGAGAGTCTCGATCGTATGGGGAAAAAAATTCGCCAGGAAATCAGAAGGTATCGAGAGGTATGAAAACGTCTCTACATTGACTCCCATCGACTTCGAGGGATCCATTTTTCGCCGATTGGATCGAGCATAAGAAAGAAATCCGGAAAGGAGATTTATTTCTCCCCTCCCCCCCCCCCCCCGCGAATATGACGAACGATCGTGTGTCAACGGCGGACTCGGACGGGCTGAATTTATTACGTGAGGGAGAGGGCGAGGGGGAGAAAGTGTTTCGCGTGGTTTTCCCGGGAAAATGACGGGAGGCAGGTGTCATTAATCGACGATAGAACACGGAAGTGGGACAGTCTTATCGAATTGGCGGAGGGTGAAATAAACGAGGGTGAGGGGATAAAGAATGGTCGGGATATTTCATCTTTCCCTTCGTTCGATTCGATTTCACCCTCGTTCGGATATATATTTCCGTGGAAATTAACGACACTGCTTCTGCTTTCTGTCTTCTTGATATTTGTTTGGATAATAAATCGAGAAAAATTTTAATATTTTTCATTCTTGTTATTTATTAGTTTGAATTCTATTTTATTTTCCCTTCCTTATTTTTTTTTTTTTTTTTTTTGGTAAAATTATTCTTTTCTAGATTCTTATATTAAATTTTTGTTTTCGTCGGAAATTTGGATTTTTATCTAAATTTTTATTGCACGTTTTTATTGAATAAAAGTGTATAGCCATCGTCAAGGAGAAAAATTTCTTCTCATCGTATCGATGGATACGGCGCGAACAAGTGAAAATAGAACAAGTGGAAATCTCCTTCTTTGAGATTTCATCCCCTTCTGGCGAAATGGATATGATGAAAAAATATGAGGAAGCTGAGAACGATACTATTGAAACCGAATAAGGAGGGTGGAATAGGCGGAAGGAAAACGTTGTGGGGTTAAGTAGAAGAATTTCCTGGCTGTTATCAGAGTCGAATAAACCTGAGGAGATGTTCGATCTCCAACGATCTTATTTATTCACGTTAATGTACGAATAAATTCAAAAAAAGCTTGAAAAGCTTGCTCATTAAAAAAAGAAAAGAAATATTTGAAAGATAAAAAAGCAAAAAACTAAATAAAGTATCTCGACTTTTTTTCAAGCTAAACTTAAACAATTAAATAAAATAAAAAACCAAAAAGCTTCTTCCAATCCCCTCAATTATACCCATATATATCAACAATTATTAATAATTAAAACAAATGAAACAGATTCCTACATAATATTTCCATCTAACTAACTAAAATATAGCCCTACAAATCAAATGATCTAAAAATTAATCTAATTCCGCTAATCTAAAAAAAGAAAAAAAAATAAACAATCCGCTCTCGCGCAAAACCTTTAACCCCTCAATTAACCCCGCCGAACGAAAAAGGGAAATTAGAAAATGAGAAAGTAGGTGAGCCACCTCGATAGGCGGCTCAATCGCCCTTTTATTCAGGGACGAGCAGAAGATAGGCAGAAGAGCAACAACGCGTGAACGACCGTTTCGGGGGTTGGGCGCGTGCCAGCGTAGCTGGGCCACGTAGGCGTGTAGTAGGCTCGTAAATCGACGAGGGTGAAGAGGAGATCCGGGCAAGGTTGGCCTTTCTCTCGTGACCTTGCCACGTGTGGCCACCATAAGCACGAGGTGGGTATAGAGAGAGAGAGAGAGAGAGAGAGACCTCTCGAAGGAGGGATGTTAACCCGGAAGAAACAGGCGAGGGTCTAATAAAGGGGAGCGTCGATCTCTCCGACACCCTTCGATCACCCCTCGAGGTGAGTTGAAGAAAAATGGGGAGAGAGAAAGAGAGAGAGAAATGAAACCTTGAGGTAATCTCGTCGAATGGGGACGTCGTTCCCGGGGAAAAGGTTGTTCGAGTGCGTGGGAGGAGAGTGAGTTGTCGTATGGGAATCGAGAGAGAGGGATAGAGAGTGAGAGATTCTGAGTAAGTTTGATGTTGGTTGGAAGGAAGTTTCGATTGGTCGATTATCTTTGGAGATATTTTGGGAATTAACTTTTCGACGGTTTATGTTTCGTTTGCATGAAAAAACGTATATGGAAAGTGTTTGGATTTTTGAAAGATCGAAGACGAAGAAAAATCAGATTGGCGATCGAGGAAAAATTTGTCGCCAGATAAATAAGATTAAAAAATAGACGATCTTGTATAATATTTCTTTTCGTTTTGTTTTAGCTTCTTCTAGAATTCGATTCTTCGTGGAAGAATGTTCCATGAATATATTAACAGTAGCTGTAGTTATTCGATAAGTGAATGATTCCGGGACAGGTTTCACAAAGTTTAATGTATTCGTTATCTTCATTGCAAAATAATAAATAATTGATAATTGGTAATTTTTTCCTTCTTTGGATTCGAAAGGAGTCGAGGAATGACTTTAATGGCGTATAAAAATGATTGATATTACAAGTTGAACAAGGTAGAAAGTAAGAGACTATATCTCTTCTTTGTTATTCAATAGTAAATGTAATTTTTCATGGTTAAATCGATACCCCGTTATTTGTAGAGATTTTATCACGGCCATTTTTCGTATTCAGTGTTCTAAGTTTAGACGCAATCGCCTTTCTTTTTCTGTTCCCAGTATTATTTGTAGTTGCGTGAAAAAAAAAAAAAGAAGAAGAAGAAGAAATAGATTAAACGAGCAATATTATTTTTCAGATTATTTTTCGGAATATTATATTACATTTAAAATCAATAGATAATTATATTCCATATTAAGAAAGGGCAAGGGGAATCGATGTTAATCGACTTCAATAAAATTGTTCCGATTTCTGTTTGTCGAATCACATTAAATCGTTTCCAATCAAGAAAAAAGAATCGTTCAAGCGTTCCAAGATATGAAAACTTCGAATAAATTATGTTCATAAATTTTAGATGGTATCTCTTGTGGAAATTTATCCTGTGATATTTCATCTCAAAGATTATAAAAATCTATATAAAAAGAAAGAAAAATAATAAGTATTCTTCTCAATGAGGAAATTTTGAAATAAAGAAAAAAAATTACAATTTTATATATTAAATGTTATAATATTTTTTAAAAAATTTTCCATAAAGATTTTGCATAAAGAAATGAAAAATAAAATTTGAAATTTAAAATTTTTCGAACAATAATAAATCTTTTTCAATTAACTGAAATATGATAATATTTTTGAAAAAAAAATTCGCAAAAACAAAATGATAAATATAAAACTTTTCATCTTCTTCTTCGTACGAACCTTTTCGTACGAACCATATGAATTATATACAAGCACACATTTATACAATTCTCACAAATAATATCAATGCCACGCATAATCTCGATTTTCTATCAGCCTTCTCGTACTATCGCGCACACAAGTTTAGAATGGAGGAAGATAAGAAAATCCCACTTTAATTCGATTCATCGTAGCGGATGTTAAGTGAAATTATCGCTCGTATTACCGATAAATCTTCTTCCAACGAAGAATATAACACGTAATTCCACTAATTACAACTGTTAACAATCGTAAGTAATTTTGCGTTAAGTTCAAATCGCGCACCGAGCACTAAACTTTATTGTTTGACTTGCCGATGGTAACAGCGACACTGTTCAATTCACACTGGAATGGGTACACAAGTATTGCTATCGATGTGATACGCTCGGCTAGATGTAAAACTAGGTTAAAAAATAAGATCGAAGAAAAGAAGTATTAATGTGAAATACAATTTTTTCTTCTTCTTTCTTTCTTTTTTTTTTTTTCAATTACCCACCTATTAAGAAAAAAAAATATAATTTTTCAAAAATTTAATTTTCCTATGTAATGTGTAATGTGTCGAGGGAAAAATTGAAACGTTGAGATATTCTACTGCATCTGATACATAATTCGGCGTCCTCAGGTATAGACATGTAAATGTTCGACCTTGATAGCGACTTTTGCATCCGATAAATGTCTGCTTTCATGTCTGTTCCCAATTCTTTTTCCTCGCCCTTTTCTTTTCTCCTTTTTTTTTTTTTTTTTTTTTTTAATACTTTAAGATCGCGTTATTTTCGTTATTTTCACGTTCAAAATCATTGTCAAGACCCTAGAAAAATATCTTTGTATTATTATTGATAAATTGATAAACTAAGAAACGAAACAATTGAAATAATAATATTATATTCCAATGAAATGTAATATAAAAATTAGGAAGTAGTCCGTTTAAGAGAAAAATTATTCTCCTGTTCCTTGTGAACGATTATTATTTTAAGTTCCATTGAAAAACAAGAATAATTCTTGGTAATCCAAGAATTATCAGGGATTAATAACGGAGCATCGCATTGGCATCGACTGATACCTCTTCGTCTAAAAGGATTATCGGATTTTCAAATGCCAAAACATTTGAGAGAAATAAATCTATTTCTATTAATTTTTTTTTTTATATTCTCAATATTATTGTAAATTGTATATATAAACACGTTAAAAAATTCATCTATGTTGAATGTAACATCGAGCAATTTATCAGACATGGACGTCTATATCTGAAGATAAATAAAAAAAACACGATAACTCCATTTTTGTTGATTTCTCTGATTTTTACTGTCACCCGGTAGCTAAAAAAGATAGATACTTCAATGTCGAGTTTAAAAATACAATCCTTTTTAAGATACATGATAAATTCACGAAGTCTCGTAAAAAAAAAAAAAAAAAAAAAAAAGAAAAAAAAGAAAAAAACGAAATCCATTTTGTCATATATTTTATGGATGACATTTTCATACGGTTTTTAATATTAATGATGTTGTCTTTATTACTTTGCCGCTATGATAATTCTAAATTTATATTTATTTAAATACATCATTTTTTATACGCCATACGGAATAATGGAAAAATATTTATGATAAAATATAAATTGTTAATAATTTAAGAAACTATTCGTAATTACATATAAAATCATCAGACCATTAATGTGCCTATCAATCCAAAGTTTGTTTCTAATTTCTTCACGAAATTACACGGAGAATACTATCAAATTCCTAATCTCTTCTTTTTATCGCTTAATCTTTCACCCCTAACGATTCAAAAAGCGATTCATTGCATCTTCGCACACAGGATGTTTTTACGTTTAGAAACCATGTTTGAAAAGTTCTATTCCGCAAGCCAAACAAAAACTTTATCCAACTTGATGAACTGCTCGCAACTCGATGAATAAGTTTTCAACTGTACAAACTTCAAACTTATCTTTTAATCTCTTTTACGATCGACTTTCCAAAGAATGGCCACGTATATACGTATCAACATCCCGAAATAGAATAGAAGAGAGAAAGAGGAAGGGAGAAAATAAAACTCAAAAGAAAAAGAGGAGGTTTTTTTTTTCTTTTTCTTTTTTTTTTTTAAAATAAAGTCTTCGTCGACAAATATCTCCTCTGCTCTGCTTTTTCGTTCCATCACGATCCAACGATCGAGGAGAAGAGAGAAAAAGAAGAAGGGGGAAAGGAGGAAGGGGAAAGAGAGGGAGGGGGAAAAAAAAGCACGGAGAGGACAAAGTGCGAGACGGCTGCCCTCCCGTAGGAGGCGCAACCCGCTCGAAGCGGAAAGAGAGCAAGCGGACGAGCGATGCAAAGTCTCATTGAGCTCCACATCCGCCGCCTCGTTGTCTCGCGCATTGATAAGGGGGGAGGGTTTCTCTCGCTCAAGGGGGGATGCTCTGCCCGTTCTCGAATGTGTCTGCGACCTCGCTCGGACCTTGAACGCGCTCCTTAGCCGAGCGTAGCCGCTTTTAAGCCTGATTCACGCGCGTTGCGTGAATACCAGTACGAATTTTAATTTCTTTTTTTCTTTTTTTCTTTTCGTTCCCTTACATAAAATTATAAATTCGAAGAATTCTTTCGGATTCGAATTAATAAGTTTTTTTTGAAAAATCGTAACGATGATAATTTTATATATTATATTTTTTCAACGATTGAAGATATATTGTGTAAAAAATATATCATGTCAAAGAAAATAAAACAAATTATGAACGAACAACTTTTGTCTTTTATTATTAAATTTCAAGATAACCTCCTTCATCCTTTTCTCCTCGTTCGAAAAAAAAAAAAAAAAAGAAAGAAACGATATTACGAAAATGATAAAAAAATCCGCAAAACAAAGCGCAAAAAGGCAATGAAATAAAAGAAAGCACGAACTGAAACATTCAACAGGTGCAACAAGATCTCCCCTCGAACTCGCCACCACCCTTTCCACGAATATCCACCCTCGTCCCAAAACAAACACGCCAAAAGTACACGCCAAAAGAAACGATCCGAAGAAAAAAAAAAAAAAAAAAGAAAAAACAAAAAAAAAAAAAACCTCCTACCTTCTAAAAATAAAGATACATAACCTCCAACTTGACCGGTTTCACGGCCACGACGACGGGGAAGCCCGACAAAGTGCTTTGTCCATCCAAGATTCCTCCAAGTGTGAAACACGCTTAACCCTTCCCCCTTCCCCTCCCCCCCCTCCCCGCCCGTCGGTTCAAATGGAGGGGGAGGGGTGCTGCGTGGATACCGGACGAACGCGGTGTGCGCCCGTCCTGGAGGCTAAATCCCAGTCTGGGAATGTAGTGCGCTCGCCCAGGGACAGCGAAGAGCCGGCAGTCAAGGGTGGCCTCGACTCGGGACGACTCCTTTGAGAAGACAATGCCCGACGTCGCCCCGTCCGATAATTGAATTCCGAGTATGAACGAGCTTCGCGTGCCGCTTTGTGCCGCTCCTCTCCTCGATCCGCCGCGACAGGGGGAGGGGGGAGGGGGGAGGGGGAGGGGGGAGGAGAGAGAGAGAGAGAGAGAGGGAGGAGTGATCCGATCGAATCGGATTGCTTTTGTTCGTATCGGTTTGAATTGCGATTACACTTGAGGGAGGAGAGGAGAGGGGGAGGACGAAATACGAACGTTGATTCTGCACGTTGATGCGTTGAGCTAATTGGGAGATTAGAAATTCGTTTCGATTCTTGTGAATGATATTAATATAAGCATAGGTTGTTTATTCCTTTATATACGTTTGCGTGCGTATGCAGTTGTGTATGCATTCTCCAATTAAACAATCTTGAATGGTTACCATTATCGTTCCGTGGATATATTTATGCAAATTTTCCATTAAGTACAGAAATCGGTATTTAAAAATCGAGAAACGAGCAAATTAAAATTTATCAAGCTGTAAAAGCTTGATAAATATATATAATTAATAAAAATATGTAATTATATATAATTAATATAAACTATATATAATTAATATAAATAACTATATATAATTAATATAAACTATATATAATTAGTAAAAATAAAAAGTTTTTGATAAAGAAGTTAGATGAACATGGAATAAAGAAAGTAAAAGTGTATTAACATTCTTTACGTTATAAAAAAAAAAAAAAAAAAAAAACCAAGACTACCCCTTTAATCCTTTAACCTCTAATAAAATTGACCTATAAAAATCACCTAAAAAAAAAAAAAAAAAAAAGAGAGAGAGAGAGACAAAAAGTGGATGGAAAAAATGAAACGAGAAAGAAGAGGACAGACGAACGTACGTGGGATAATTCTGTCGTAACGAGTTGTGACGTTCGTCCCGCCCACGACGCAAGCTAGTAAATACACACAATGGCAATCAGGGAGCGGGGAGGGGGGAGATACGCGTGGATGCATCCCTCTCGTGTAATGCAACGTCGATAGGGTTGTACAAGTCAAGTAGGAGGTGGAAAGAGGGGAAACAAGGGGGAAAGTTCGCTGATAGGACACGGAGAGGTGAGACAGGTTGCGTGGCAACCGTACGCCTACATGGTGGCACGCGCCACGTTCCTTGTACGGGGATTCATCCCATGGTGGGTTTGATACCATTGCTCTCGATTGCTGCTCTAAAACGAAGAAAATGGGAGCGAGAGAAATTCGAAATTCGAGGCAATTATATAATACTTAGCTTAATCGTCAGCGATTCACCTGTTTCATCCCTGTCTCTGGGTTTTTTCATCCAATTTTTATTTTTTAATGTCTCACTGCAGTTTTATTGGCTAGAGAGAGGGATGAGTTATTTTACGTGGGTGCACGTGGGAGGATGCCAGTGGTAAGAAGAGCAATTGGAGCATCTTTGGCACTGTCGATGTTTTTTTAATAAGGATTTATTATATTGTACGTACCTTCTATCTATTTATTTTCCGGTATTTTTGATTATGTTTTGCGGTTGTAATTTTGTAGTAAATTTTGTTTAAATTGGTAGAAAAGTAATTTTTTTTTTTTCTTTTTTAAGTGGAGAGCAGTAAGATGCTAGAATTTGAAATTTATTTTAATTAGACTAGATTTTTATTAATTGATATTATTATTGGATATATACCTTTGGAATTATATTGGAATTTTTTGGAAAGTGTATATATTATTTAATTAAAATTTTTACTGGATATATATTAAACATTCAATTGATTTAATCACTGTTTGAATCAACGTCAAAGTGATTTAATGAAACTAATTGAATCTTCTTATAATAAAAGGAGAATTTTGAAAATGGATATGTCTTTTATAAGCTATTCTGATTCAATATTACGTAGCTGCAGTGACACCTGACCTATTTGAAAATAATTTGGAAAAAGAAATTAAATACACTTTTATACAAAGGATAATACGATTCTCAAATATTAAATATTTTGTAGTTCGAATATAAAGATCGTTTTAAAAAACGATATCAGAATATTTCAGAGGGTGAAATTTTTATAGATTTTCCCTTGTTTCTGAATTTATTGGAATATTTAGAAGAAATATTGTATAGCGTTAAAAAAAAAAAGTCCCAAGAAAATGTGCACTTAGTAAAGCACTTTTCCTAATTTAACACTCAAAAATGTGTTTTAAATTTTTAAAAGCGTAGAGAACTTTGATTTTTTAATTTACAAAAAAATTTTGTAAATCAGGAAATTTTTCAAAAATATATTTCTACCTTTTTGATCATTTTCACTATTCTTGTTAATTATAGATGATTTTGTCGTAAAAAAAAAGATACGAAAAGCAGGAAACTTAACGACTGAGCAATATTTTATCTTGATGAAAAAAATCGAGGCAATTTCTTTTAATTCGCGTATTATCTGCTTAGTATGAAATATCGTCACTTCCGCTGGAAATATTTTCGATAATCTTGATTCTTTTCCAGATTCTTTCCCGTTCGTGAAAATAATATCGACGAGTGTAATACGTTACACGTAACGTATGCGTTATTGCAATTTCCAACAAATAATTGTAATTCCATGATGGAGAGGATCAAAGTGAAAGAACTTTCATTTGTTTATTTATTTTTTATTCAACGTAAAACGCAATCTTCTTCGTGCATCGCAATATATTAATACGTAATAATAACTTTCTTAAGTCTTATTTTTTGAGCATTACAAATTCTACTCTCTCTCTCTCTCTCTCTCTCTCTCTCTCTATTATCATAAATCATCGATAATAATTTCCTCCAAATATTTTATCGAAAACTAATGTATTTATAACCAAAATGTTTCCTTTTGATAAATTATTTTGCATAGCAACAATTTCTATGCCACATCGTTTGCTCTTTCATTTTCAGAAATTGTTCAAAAATTGTTTCAAAGGAGGAGAAATGAAGCGACTCTGATTTTTTTTTTTTTTTAAAAGAAAAGTACGAACCAAAGGGAACGCAAAGAGGAGTTTTCGGTGGGAAAACGCATAAATAAGAGACAAGTTGTTTTCTGTATAATTCACCAGACAATGTTTATTCAGACGACCTCACAACTCCCAAGCGTACAAAACGACGTGCTCACTGGGCAATATGCGGGGCTGCGTTTGTATTCTTGCAATTGTAATACAGTACACTTTCGGTATGCTCGTTTATTTCTTTCCGTACAATTTTATTTTATTTTTTTATTTTTATCTTTATTATTCATTCCACCATTCATATTATTCATTTATTATTACGCATTTATTATTTTTTTTTTTTTTTTACGTTTTTTATTTTTCTCCCTATACTCTTTGTTGTTGCGCTCTGCCTTGCACTTTGTTTCTCATCTTGTTTCCACCAAGAAACAACAGCTACTTGCATCTTCCTTTTTTTTTTCTTAATGGATAGAGAAATATATCATACTTTATGTATCGTTTACTATAATAATCATTATGTGTAGTTTATGCATAACAAGTATTACGAATATCAACGCTAGTTCGCTTGCGGGGGACATATCCAGGGCTCATATTGAGGACTCACAAGGGGGGTCGGGTCTGAGAAAACGGTTTCGGGATAACTCTTGTTAAAAGTGTTGGGACGTAAAGGACGTAATAATACGGGCAATTATACGGAGAGTTGGACAAACGGAGAGGGGATTTGCTGAAGAGACAAGAGTTCGATCTGTCGAAGAATAGCGGAAAAATTGCTGCGCCACACTGCGATACCGCATAGTTTAATGTGTGCGATACACAGTTTTGGCTTAAGGCTACAACGATTCGGATGACAACTGTTCACAAGGCTCTCTGGATGGCTCTCTAAGCGGGGATCTGGCTAATCTGCTGCAGGAAGGAAACAAGGGGGTGTTCGTTTCAAAGGTATTGTGTATGTGTGTAGCATAAATGACAGCAAGAAGGATTTCAAGGGTCAAAAAACGAGTCGAGGGAGCGTGTGTCTGCGCGTGTTCCCGTGTATCTGTGTGTGTGTGTGTATGTGTATGTCTCTGCCTGCGTGTACACGATACGTAAAAATGGGAGGGAATGACTTTGTCCTCGAATACAATAAATACACAGAGTGGTCTCACTACTAGAAGCTTCTTCGGGGTTGTGTTGTTGTGTGTGTGTGTGTGTGTGTGTGCATACGTGTGTATACGTGTTTCCATGTTTTTTTTTTCTTGCTGCGTGGTGTGATTAAGGGATTCGGTGAACGGTGCTGCGCACAAAAAAGTAGCGAGACAACGGTTTTCTGCATGCCCATCGAGCAGTTCTTTTTTTCATGCCCTACGATTTTCATCTTTTTTCTCTTTCTCTCTTCCTTTTTTTTCCCTATTTTGCGACGCTCTCTTCGTTTCCCTACCTCGCGTGTGCAGTGATTGCTCTATCTACTAATATATCGCTCTCCCTCTCTCTCTGTCTTTCGCTCTCTCTCTCTCTCTCTCTCGCTCTCCCTTTTACTTTTTCGCTCGTTTCAACTATGTTCAACCTGCTTATGCATATTTCCGTGTTTCAAAAACGCATGTGTGTGTGTGTGTATCATGTATTTACGTGGATTGTTACATTAAGCGTGGTAGTGTTCACTAGATTTGTTGTTCTTGTTGCTGCTGCGTTTTATTATTTTTTTTATTTCTCGCGCGATTGACCGTTTTATTCCTTTTCTCCTTTTTTATTCTCTCTCTCTCTATGCCTTATCTCTCTCCTGCACCGATAATAATTCTCTCGGCGTCGACTGTACTACGGGGGGGCATAAGGGGGTGGGGCGGGCGTCTCAACAACACGTCGGCGGCGGCCCGCCGCGTATATCTTCGCACTGTGTATGTGTGTGTGTTTTTTTATATTTTTCTTTTCGCCTCTTTTCACGCTTGTTTCGCTCTCTATTCTTTTCCCTTTACGTATCTCTCTCTCTCTCTCTCTCTTTCTCTCGCACACTTTCTCCTTTCTCACCGAGCGTTTCGTTTTTCTCCGGAAAAAAAAAAAGCAAAAAACTCGTCCACTCGCGCCTTCTAGGACTTAGCCTTACGAATCTACTATTTACACTGCGCCTTTTTTGTTTCTCTTTTTTTTTTTCTTTTATTTAATGCCGATTATTATATCGCACTTGACTTCGTTTTTCTCTCTCTCTCTCTCTCTCTCTTTCTCTCAACGCACTCGATATTCTTTCTTTCTTTTCTCGTCGTTCTATATCTTTCCTCGTCACTCTTTAACTCTCTTCGTCTCGCTCACCCACACGCGCACGTATTTCACACGCTCTCTCTTTCTCTCTCTCTCTCTCTCTGCTATCGTTACACACGTTTTGCCTCTCGTCTCCTCTTACCGTTTCACTCATTCTCTCTCTCTCTCTCTACGTATTCCGTTTCTACGCGTATCTCGTTCGATCCATCTCTGTCTCGAACGACACGCGACCCCACGTGCGAACACACGCTTCGTCGCGTGTCTTCTATCCTTTTTCTCGTTTTTAATCTCCGTTTCTTTTTCCGTTTTCTTTTTTTTTTTTTTTCCCTCTTGTGGGTGTTTACATGATTTGAAACATGGTTGGTTTTCGCGATACAACGTGGAAACAACGTTTGACACGATTCGAATTACGGATAGGGGTGTTAGACAGAGATGGTCGTATGCGGATGGACGCATTCAGACAGAGACGAGAGACACAACACGATTTCGGCTTTACAAAGGTACGGTTGATTGCAAACTTCTGGAGGCCGCGGCGGGCCGGGTCAGTCTCATATACATGTTCTGAAACGAAACATCGTCTTTTTTTTTTCTTTTTCTACTTTTTTAAAATCGTTTTCTGTTTTTTTTTTTTTCTTTTTTAAAATGCGCGTTTTCCCGTCAAGTCGCAATCGATCGATCTGAAAAGTAGTTTTCTTTTTCCTTTCCATCCTTAATCTTTTCCTTTCTTTTACCTTCCGTTTTTTATATTCGTTTATATCTGTCTATTTTCTATTTTTTTTCTTTCTTTTGTTTTGTCTCTCTCTGCATTCTTTTCATTTTTGTTATTTTTGTTGCGATTTTGCCCCGACTCACTTGCACAAGCACGCTCACGTTCCATTCGTTCGTTTATGTTGCTTTTTTTTTTTTGTTCCTGGTCGATCTCATGCATTCGTACTCTCTCTCTCTCTCTCTTGCTCTCTTTGTAATTTTCTCTCTCTCTCTCTCTCTCTCTTCCATTCGTACGCTCGTCTTTTTTTCTTTCCCTACTCGCACATACACAAGATGATAACGTTTCTTTTACGATTATTATTATACCTTACACATGTTACAATAATATTAATTACTTTTAATAATATTCAATAATTATAGTATAGTAGATGATCGATGAATGAGGTGGAGTACTGTACAGGATGCGCGATTTCCATGATTATCACATGTAAGATAGATTATTCAAAAATTTTTTTCTGTAACATTCAATCCTCCCTCTCTTTCTTTTTTTTTTTTTATTCTTCCTCTTCCGTTTCTACCGCTATCTCTTTCTCTCTCACCCCTTCTTCCTCTTCCAAAGGGGTATCGACACGCTATCTCGCCAGATCGTCTAGACCAGATAGCTTACCTTCCTGTTGTGGCTGTTGTTCTTCGAGTTTCGTCGATAGGTGGTAGGTAAGGTAGATGGGTAGGTTTAGCTTCCGTTTTAAAGTGATGCACACTTGGTGATTCCCAAAAAAAGGGGGGAGAAAAAAAAAAAAAACAAAGCACTCTCTCCGTTTCCCCGTTTTTTTTTTTTTTTTTTTTTTT